>NC_086357.1:25386292-25686292 GCF_036324505.1 Eleginops maclovinus | reverse complement strand
GTTACCCTCGCCCCCCTCCGTCAAAGACAGTCGGTCCGCCCACGCTGCCTCTAAGACCATGCCCCACCCCCCCAAACCCGCCCCAGCTCCTGTCCCAACACCAGCCGCCGCCCCTGTGAGTACCGGACCCGTCTCTCCTCTGCATGCACTGCCTCTAACACGTCCTCTTAGCTGCAGAAACAAACATTCACAATGATTTCAAACTGCTTAGCTCAGTGTGTTTTTAAGAAAAAGAACAAGAAGAGGGATAGTGTGAAGGTGAGTCCGGAGTTAGGGTTATGTCGTTGGTTGTATTGGACTCTAGGAAGTTATGGTGCTGATTTAAAGTCTGTTTTGTTGCCTGTGCAGTGGGTGGTGTCGACGGCAGACAAAGCAAAGTACGATGAGCTGTTCAGCAAGACAGACGGGGACATGGACGGCCTCGTCTCGGGACCTGAAGTCAGAGACATATTCCTCAAAACCGGGCTGCCCTCCGCCACACTCGCACGGATTTGGTAAGTAGGGGCGGCAAATCTTGTGTGTATCTCTTTGGCAGGAAATAAGGCTGTTTCTGGCGACCAAAGACTCTTAAAAGGCCGTTATTGTTGATGGGTTTGTATAGGGTTGGTTGTTGTCTGTAAAGAGAAGTCGTATGATGGAGAAATTTAGGACTTTCACATCTGCTCCAACCTCAACTAATATAAGATTGCGTCACAGAGTACTTGGAGAGTTCATATTAACTTTGGCTGACTGTAGAAACATGCATTTAAGAGTGCGTTTATCAGAAAGTAAGACAATCGTTACTTTTAACGAAGTGACAACTCAGCTTTGTATTTATGAGACACGTCTGTTCAACCGAATAGGGTTGTCATTGATCTTTAAGAAATTGGTTGAATTGCATTGATTGTATGCTATAAAATCAGCTGTTAAGATTCTAGATTAAAGATGATTTCAGATATTATGAATTCACAGCAAGATGCTTCATTAGAAATACATGAAAGATGCTCTCAAACACGACCGTGGTGTCTACGATACACAGCTCCGAGAAAATTAACACACCACATGTATGGCAGCCAGTCCAGTGTTTGTTGAATTTCAACACAGAGGAAAGTTGTCAGTATATTATAGAACACAATACATATCTTTTGTTATCTGTGTAGCATACAACACCTTCTGTCCTTAGACCCTTGAAGGTAAACACAATCTAATGGCGTCTAAGACTAAGAAACCTCCACAAGAGCAATGAAGAAAGGAGTCCTTCTTCCAGGACTGAAAAACATACACAGAGTAGAAGGAAATAAGAGTGTTAATCTATGGAGAAACACAATGCAATGTTATGCAAGTGTAAGGAGTACATCAAATGGTGTTGAATCTCATGCTGTATTTCAAATTTCCCAAAAAAAAAACACATCGGGGATTACCATTCCCTATGTTCAGAGTTGCAGATGCTCTATGTAAATAAAAGGGTGAACCTAGAAACATAAAGTGCCTGTGATAATTAGTCTAGTGACAATAATTATGTCCGATGTGATATTGGTGCAGCATGAAGGCAGCTCTGCATAGCGTGTTCACATATTATGGATTTTGGCTCCACACGGCTGATGTCCTGCTGTGAGCATGATGAACAGTCAGCCTCTCTCCAATGGTCATGGCCTGAGGTGTAAATGGTTACTCTCTTATGTAACCCGTGTGTGTGTGTGTGTGTTCTCTCTCTCTCAGGGAGCTCTGTGACATCGGAGACATCGGGAAACTGACCCGGGAGCAGTTTGCTCTGGCGCTTCATCTGATCAATCAGAGGCTGACTAAAGGACTGGAGCCCCCGCAGAGCCTCTCCCCAGAGATGATCCCTCCATCCGACCGACAGAACATCAAACAGGTGAGTCACTACGAGCCTCAAGTGGATAAAAAGGAAATTAGGGAGGTCTTCATCCTCTTTTGTGTCTCTATTGAGCAGGAAGATGTGCATATATTTTTAATAAAAGGAAACTTGGTACCAATGCTTCCCCAATAATGAAATAGCTTTTTCCCCCCAGTCTCTATATCTTAATGAGTAGGGTTTTTTAACAATACTCTTTCTTTTTTATGGAAGTCACAGTTAAGTCTTTACCAATTCAAAGCTGTTTTGCCCTCTCTTAAACAACTAGACTATTAATTATATATTTGTGTGGACGAATTTCTGGAACTCCTCATGCTCAAACTGGTAAAAGTAGTATACTCTCCTAAAGCAAGACATTGATTTTGAGATACCCACCGCATGATACTCTTTAATTCTGCTGCTTCTTTTTATTTAAACATGTTCACACTCTGAGCTTTTAGCAGCATTTAAATTGCAACTAGAAAGGAGTTATTATAAATCCAGTTTAAGATACAGGCAAGAATCCTTTACCTGAATGACAGATGGTATATTTATAGTATATTCAAATCTACAGGATTGATAATATTTGCATATGCTTAAAAATCTAAGTTGACTAATGATTTTGCCTGAAATTGTTTTTTCTTTTTCTGCTTTATTTTTCTTTAAACTTGCAGCTGTGTGTCTTTCTTTTCCAACTTACACTTTAATGCTTTTCCTTCTGTGTCCTCTCTTTACATTTTTACATTGCATCCACTTCTCACGTGCAGAGCAATGATCCTGAGTGAGTGTGTGTGTGATAGTTTACTGACTCCGGGGCGTCTCATTACTTCATACAAGCTGCCTCTCTTTGTCATCTTCCGCTCATTTGTCTCGCACATCTGTGTTTCTGTTTCCAAAACTAAATCATGTTTTGTTTTATACCTTACTCCATTATAGTTTGTAAAAAGATAGATTAGAATTGGAGTATTGTAGTATTGTAGATTTGCCAGAGGCTGAGCTGACAAGAGCAGATGTTTCTGTTTTGAGTATTACGGGATGCTGACGGCAACAAATATAGTCTGTAGATGCAAATAGCTGAATAAAAAGCATCATGAATGGAGTTTAGTGTAGTTTCCTTCCACCCTTACCCCTGATTTATCCTTCCTCCCATCCCTGACATCTCCATCAGTGGCTTCATGTGTGATTTTGGTAAAGCCATCACTTCGATCAGCTGTTCAGTTGTTTATTCTGTGCCATTTTTGTTGTCTCACACTGTAACATGTCTTTAGGAGTCTTCATCCACGTAGTAATACTTCTTCTGTTCACTCTAGTGTTACAAAATGAGTCTGCGGCCCAATTCCAAACTGGCCTTTACACCCCCCCAACTCCATGAACTCCGTCCTAAGATAAACGAGGCTTTTTCTTTAAGTTTGAGGGTGTAAATTCAAGCTTTGCACACATCATTCTCGTTAGCAAAACTCCCCGAGGAATTCAATAAAAACCTCAGGGAGATTAAATAGTTAGGATAAACTCAGTATTTTCTTCTGTTATCCCCTTTTTGTTTTTAAACCGGTTGTCTCTGGGCTTTGTGGTTATTGGAACAATCCCTGTAATATAAAAATGAATACAGTTCACATTTTCTAAACTAGACACATTCAAACTAAGTGGAATTGGGGCTAGGGTGTCTGGCCCGGATTGGAATTGAACCAATGTGATGATCGTAATTCGTAGCCTTCAGTTTAAGAAGTTTCATCATTGTTCTGGTGTTTGACTTTAACATGTGACATTAACCCTCCTGTATTCCACTGCCTCGCTTCCACTCCAGAACAACCTGGCGAACCTGGCCGCTGACTTCTCTGCCATCAAGGAGCTCGACTCTCTCAGCAACGAGATAGTCGAACTACAAAAGTAAGCTGTTGTTCTCGTACTCATTCTAAAAAATAAGTGGACCCTGGAGCCATATTTGTGATGGATATATCTCTTGTTGTGAGAAGATGCCTCCTTAAAATGGCCTGCACTTGTAAAGAGTTTCCACTAGTTGATTAGGATGGTTATACTCCACAATAGGTCGTACAGAAAGATGGAAATCACGACGATACAATATCACAAAACGATAGATGAGTCAGTCACAATATGATTTTGATACGATTCGTTTCAGGGGCCTGAGATCAATATGAGATTATTTCAACTTCATTTATATCAACACACAAGAAGCAACTACCATATGGTTGTTGTTGTTGTTGTTGTTGTTGTTGTAATGCTCATCCAAACAAGGGACTGTATGTCTGTATCTCTAGTGACCAGCAGGTGGCGGTGTTTCCCACAAACTGAGCTGCACACATCAATTCTATACATCTGGAAACTAGATATTCTTTCTACGCCCTGATCCCAGCTGAAGTTATTTGTTGAACTTACTTGGGACAAGATTTTAATACTGGTTATTATACTATATTACTAACACGCTCAAAGGCGTTTGTGTTTTTTCAGTTATCTTTCTGTTTCTTAACAGTGAGGTGGAAGAGGAGAGGGAAAGATAGAATATGATATATATACCAGATATCATTTGTATATTTTTCTAGCACTTTCATATCAAGTCCAAAGCATCAACCACAAGAAAAACAAGGCAAATACTGTCAAAAAAGATAAAACGCACATATAACAGATGCAATGGTTCAGTTCCTAAGGTTTAATTCAAGTTTATTACTTCACTTTAAAGGCAGAGAAAATGTTCATGTTTTCTTGGTTTCATTTGCTGTTGGTCGTCAGTAGCTGTTGTTTCGAAACACATGTTCTTTACTCTCAGATTTAAACTTCCCTTTTTCATGATATCTGAGATTGAGAAGTGAAAAAAGTTGGCCTTCCACCCTACCCCCCATCTTTCGATTCACGCACACGCACACACACACACACACACACACACACCAGATGGCAGGGAGGAAGGAGAGGTAACGATGATGGATAGAAGTGAATAGCAGAGCTTCAGACAGGCAGCCGATCGAGAGGACATTAAAGGATGATTCATGTTTGTGCCTGCTTCAAAATTTGGCCGCAGCCTTCTGCTCAGGAGGAAGACGAGGATGGGTAAGAGGAGGAGGAAAATGAGGAACTGGGAGAATATTTACCGTTATCAAGGGAATTGTGCATTTTGATGTGAGATGAGAATTCAAAAATAACTTCTGTTATTTTTAGTCTGGGTTGAAAAGCATGATTTTCAAGGTTGATATTTCTTTGTTTTTAATCCAGTCATCTTCATGTGAAACTGAGCAGAATTATAAGAGAGCCCTGAAGTGATTTTACACAAAAAATGCACATAAAACATCTTAAATCATACCTTTTATTTTATGAATGCAGAAGTTTTAAATCCTATCATTATGCAATGCTAGCTTGTGTGAAAGTAATGGCACAATATCCTTATGTTGTCAGGAGATTACTCAATGTTTCTGCTGGTGAGCCTTCACTTTTCTAAGTCCCCTTGCATTGTGGACATTTACATGCCTTTTTTGGATGTCCATGCATTCTGTTTATAGCTGCACATCTGCGAAACCGGTTGGTTTACTAATATAAGAAGTGTTGGGGGGGGTTTCCAAGATTTCAGTGGGTAAAGCTCTCATTTGTTAAACATACAACAACACTTTAAGGGTAGTTTTTCAATAATGTTCAAGAAGTCTGAGTTAAAAATATTAGGTAGGAGACTGAGAAAGGTGTACTATGTAATTGCAAATGTAAAAGTATATTTAAGTGCAGAAAGGGGAACATGCTATTATGTATCTGGCTCAATAGAAGATAGATAGATAGAATCGGAGGATGAAACCCTCTTTATTTGTCACATACATGCACACAGCAGAGCACACACAGTGAAATTGGTCCTCTGCATTTAACCCATCCTAGTACTAGGAGCAGTGGGCAGCTATCGTGCAGCGCCCGGGGAGCAATGGGGAGGGGGGGGATTGGAGGTGTCCGGTGCCTTGCTCAAGGGCACCACAGCAGGGCCCAGGAGGTGAACTGGGACCTCTCCAAGTAGCAGTCCACTTTCCATATTTCAAGTCTGTTCAGGGACTTGAACCGGCGACCCTACGATTCCCAGCCCAAGCCCCCACTGACTGAGCCACTGCTGGAGATCATTTAAATGTCTATCTATCTATTTCTTTATTACGTTTATCTTATTTCTTCTTGCGTGTTCCCTATAATTGTAAATGTCACATGAGGTTTGGAAAAAAGGAAACTTTGAGATTGTATGAGATCTACTTATTAGTTTGGTACGAAATACAATTAGAAGAAAGAGAAGTGTGTGAATTAAATGTCTCCAAATCTGGTGCAAAATGAACCTCCGTACTACTGTTTCAATAATAGCAGGAGTACCATCCGTCTTCCTGCATGTTTCAATGATGTATATCAGTCGTGATTAATGAGGATAATGACTTCAGACAAAAAGGGCTGACATTTATGCGTGTTATTCAGTACAAAACCCTGACCGTAACACACTAAGTGCAGTGATTTTGGAGCCTTCTTAAGGTTGGTAATAGCATAAAATAAAATAAACATTTATTAGTTGCACGCAAGTCAATACTCCTCCTCACTCCTCGCTCCATTTCCTCTCTCCCGGGTGGATGAAAGAGAGAATTAGCGAGGATGAACACAGGGCTGCACAAATGATAGATGTTGTAGGTTGGCTCATCATCACTCCTCCCTCCTCCCGTCCTTTCTTCCATCCTCCAGGCAGCCATCTGCCTCTCACTCCTCGTCTCTCACACATTTCACTGAACAAGCACATTCTCACTTTCAGCAAAACTCTGGCATACAGCGCCGAACACACACACACACACACCTGCTGTAGCCTCAGACAGTCAGGCGGCTCTCGCTGTGTACTGTGGAGTTGATATTCCAGGACATCATGGTGGTTGAAGGGGAGGAAGTGGAAGTGGTGGTTCAGGGACAGGGGAAAGACGGCTCGGTGGAGAAGTGGCTGGATCTCGGGGGGCTCGGAGTACCGGGTCTACCCTCTCTGTCCTTGGTGGCTAAATATTCCTGTCTCTTGTGCTGGACCCCCAGGGAGAAGATCACCGTGGAAGAGGAGATCAAGGAAAAGGAGGAAGCCATCAGACAGCGTACCAACGAAGTGCAGGTAAGGTCAAACTGTCTGGGAGTTTTTCTGTGCTCTCTGTGCAGGAATATAAAATAATACAATTGTCATTATTATTTTATTATTATTATTATTATTATTATTATTTTATTATTACTTTTATTATATTATTATTATTATATTATTATTTTTATTTTTATTATTATTTTTATTATATTTTAATTATTATTTTTATTATTATTTTATTATTATTATATTATTTTTTTTATTATATTATTATTATTATTTTTATTATATTATTTTATTATTTTTTTATTACTTTTATTATATTATTATTATTATTTTTTTTTTTACTGATTTGTTTTATTTATTAACTTTTATTTCTATTTTTTCTTCTTTTTTTCTTGCATTATTTGTTCTTGTTTTTATTTCTTATATTCTTTTACTTGTTTTTCTGTCTTATGTATTTATGTATATTTAAGTTGCATTGTTGGACAAGGAGCCTGGGATTTAAGCTTTTCATTAGCAAACTAGGCTTTACCTGTTGTGTATATAACAATACAACACACAGATAAAGGAACATTTATAGGAAGAACGAAATTATGGTATGGTTGTGTAAACATTCCCGTCCTACAGTCTAGTGTTTGTACGCCGCTGGTGTCCATGTTTGAAGATATGTCTGCTGCAAAAAACAGATTAAAACAAACGAAGCCGGCACTTAGAGCCTGAAGGTGCTGAAGCCGTTTTGTCGTGATGTATTTACCGGAGGAGGAGATCAATAATACATTGCCCCGCTGTCTGAGACGCTCGCTCAGGAACATAGTTAATGTTTCTCAGAGACCTTGTGTAGACGTGTCTGCTGCCTCACCGAGCCTGAGAGATGGGCACTATTTTTGGGAGCTGAAGGCTTAAAGGGCTCCGCTTCAGGGCCCTCTGGATCTCAGGGGACGCTGATGTAGCTGAATTTCTAAGCTGCACTGCAGGGTCGCCTCAAGTGATTTAGGCTTTTTATACTCTATTGTGTTTTCCAAATATACCCTGGACGTCATATATTCTGTGGGTTTGTCGTGATCTGTACCCCTGCCTCTGCACAGACTGAAACGGGCCCTGCAGTGTTTTGTAAATCAGCTGCATTACGTTATTGTTTGCAAGCTAAAAGTAATTTTCCGAGTCCATTTGCCCTTGAAAGCACCGTACAAGCACACAATTAATACCAGTTCACAGCTACCTTTCCACAAATGGTTAAAAAGGAGTATATTGCATAACTAATATTGAACATTTGGTGGGTATGGAAGCAAATCTAGTTATGCAGGCGTCCCAAATGTGGTCGTTTACATAACTCTGAGGTGGCTTGTGTTGTGGATATCGCTGGTATGGCCTTTATGTGTCAATTCTGTTACCATTTCGCTTGTGTTGCTAACTGTATGCTGCCATATAGAGCTGGACTCCTTGGAAGTAGAGCTATCGTATCTGGAAAAAGAGATCCATGGCTATAATAAGGACGACGCAATTGAAATACATGTTGTACATAGCAATAGTGTGGTGTTGAAAACGAAGTTAAAATGCCGTCTTTAAATCATGATTGCATTTCTGATTTGAATCCAGATGGAGACTTTCGTTGCATTGCTTCTATTTGTAGTCGTACAAAGTCCATTTGAAGACACAGTTACTCTTATACAAAAGTCACACCGGCTGCAATGTGCTCACATAATTAATGCATGTCATCACGCAACCTCATTCTTTCTCACAGGCAGCGTTTTGATTGATCTTTTTCACCTACAAAAGGGTTCGTTGTTCTGGACTGTTCTTGGAGGATGTTCACCTTTCTTTCGTCGTGTGTAATGACTTACTTTCAGCGATGGTTTCCCTTTAATACTGATGGAAGATGTTCATTTTCTGTGGAGTGCTGATGGTTCCTTTTTAGTTTGGGCCTTATTTTAAGACCACATTACAGAGATGCTGTGGTGGCCGGCCAAAATCAAACATTTCTCTCCATTTCACAAAATAATTGACCTTCACACAACCTTCACTCTTTGTTCTGCCTTTAATCCGGTTCTGCAGGCACTTCTTTTTGTCCCATCTGCCTCTGCCTTAGCAAAACTAACTTTAGGACCTGGAATATGAAAGAGTCCTGTGTTTTCCTTTCCTAAATCATGTACACATTAAATCTATGTCATTTAAAGCCTGTAATTCCAGCTCCCTCTTCATCCCTCTGCTGTTCTGTTTCCTTTCACCAAGCTCACACTTATTTCCTTTCCTTTCCCCGTCGGTCTGTGTCTGCAGGACCTGCAGGATGAGGTGGCGAAGGAGAGCGGGGAGCTGCAGCGACTCCAGACTCAGCGAGCGAAGGTCCAGGAGGCGTTAGAGGAGCTGGACCAACAGAAAGGCTCCCTGGAGGAGCAGCTCAGTCATATTCGCCAGCAGACCAACCAAGAGTCCAATCTGGTGCGTTTAGTCAAACTTTCACATATTCACCAACATGTTGAATTAAAAATGAGCTTAGCTGTATCCCTTTCCCTTTGTTTAGGATAGACTAGAGCATCCTATGGTAAAGGAGACATTGGAGGGAGCATTGGAGCTCTCTCCTATCATCTACCAAATTTGAACAGCTGATATTTCTCAGTGAGGAACTACTTTAAGAGGAAAATACTATTGCAACCCATGCCTTGATTCTCTTTTCTGCACAACTGTTTAATCCGCCACAGATTACGTCGCTGCAGTCGGAGCATGAGGAGCAGGAGCACAAGATCTGTCAGTTTGAGGAGGAGCTGGTTCAGGCCCGAGAGGAGCTGCTGTCTCTGCAGGAGGAGAGCAGGAGGCTGCAGGAGAAAGTCCAGGCAGCTCAGGAGCAGCTCACCCCTCTGCAGGAGTCCGTCAGAGACTCCTTCACACAGGTCGCACAGGTCGGTTTGAGGGAATCTGTGAGTCTCCTCTTCACCCAGAAGAAATGTTTCCTCTCTTTGACTTTGTTATTTTATTGGTTTTAATCGACCTTTTTTCAATTTAAATGACATATTTTGAATATACATTCACATAAATTCATACTTTCTGGTGTTTTTATTATTACATTTTTACTCATCTGTCGTTTATCTTTATTCTTCACCTTATTTGATTGGTCAAATGTTGGTTTTATTGATTATTATTATGTATTTATTCGTCAAGTGGTTCAATTAATTCATATTAGCTACTACATCTGCTGATCAGAATTATTGAAATGTTTATTTGTTATGGTTAAACTCACCAGCTTTCTTTGCTCACTCTTTTCCTCTCTCTGTTCCCTCAGGTCCAGCAGAAACTGAACGACCTTCAGGTGGAGGAAAGGTCAGTGACTGCACAGCTCAGCTGGAAGAGAGCGCTGGAGGACAGCTCTCCCGTCATGGTCAACGGATCGGGTGGCCCCACTGCAGAGCTGCACCAGGGGGACCTCTTCCAGGACGACCAGCCCAAGGAGCTGAAGGAGGAAGAACCAGCGGCTATTTTCTTTGAGCCGAATGAACTTTCAGATCAAAACGAGAAAGAAGTTAATGAAGAGGAGAAGGAGGAAGAGAGTCCAAAGACTTCAGAGGAGGAAAAGATTAAACGTGACGCGTTGGATGATCTCTATACGAGTTTCGCCTCCTCTGAGCTGATTTACAATAATCTGTCGACCCTCGCCAAGCCTCGGGAGAACACGGTGAGAGAACAAAATACACTTCATTTCCTCTTTCAAAGATGAAAAGAAGCTGACATGAAGCCAACAACACAATCTCCTACTCCAAAAATTCACGGTAGTGTTGAAGAAATGAGGAGTAAATCCTGGAAATCAGTCAACATTTTTGCAATGGATTTTTCCAATAGCCTTTTAGTTGAGCCTGGAAAAATGGCTGAGGTTAGCACAAGTTGTGTAGATGTAAACACTGTTGCTCTCTGACATAGTATACATAGATAAATACCCCACTTGTGAATTTAAGAGGCCATCAGTTCTTTGCCACAGATATTTTATTGCCAATAAATCAAAATCCCTAAAATAAAATCCCATCATATTGTGGTCAGAAGCTACAGTCATGCTAACGTCCATGTGGAACTACAAACATATGCAATTCCTATTCAACTCTATTTAAGAAAAGAAAAGGAATGACTTATTATCATGTTTATTCATGCAGACTTTGCAGAAGAAATATTGTTCCAAATTAAAGGTTGAGTATCTTTAAGTCTCACTAATCATCGCTGTGTTCCCCCCTCATGTCTCCAGGATCAAAGTAGCCCTACACTCAACGTGTCCTCAGAGGTTATAGATGACGGAGAGGAGTCGCCTAAAGACAGCCCACTGCAGGTGAAGACCCCGAGTTACAGCAGAATATCATTTAGCAATTTAGCTCTCGTCCTATTACTCCACAGACCTTCTTTAACCCATGTTTCCCTGATGTTTCAAGGATGAACTACGTGTGTAAAGACAACATTTACATCGCTCTCTGCCCCGTGTAACAGGTAGCATCTCCAGAGCCAGACAGCAGAGAGGAGCCAGAAGATTCTTCAGAAAACACGACCTCGTCTTCCTCACCCCCTCAGGTCGCCCCTCCCTCTCTGCCGCCTCTGACCAGCCCCCCCTCCCTGCCTGAGATGGACTTCTTCCATGCGGACCCTTTTACCGACCGTGAGTCCAGACAAGCATCTAAAGATTAGTTCAAACCTAAACCATAGATTTTAATCAGGTTTCTTCTATGCACAAAATAGTCTTATTTCTCTCAATTTTTTGGACACCAGTTTGTATAAAACTGTTATTCAGCACTTCAAGGTGTTGCACATCAAGATGCTGATCAGTCTGATTTACAGGTTTGCATTCGGCCCACAAGAGACTCAAACACGTGCATTGTAGGTAACGGCTTATCCATAAAACTACTTCATATTGAGGTTTACCTACAGATTTAATTAAATGTATTTTACATTTGAAGGTGTTTTTAAGTTACTTTACTACTTTCTACAATGTTTGCTTGTTTTTATTTAAATGTTCTAGTGTATTTTTTAAATCCTCTTATTTTCATCTTCATAGACGATCCATTCAAAGATGATCCGTTTGGAAAAACAGAAGTTCCAGGTGAGTTATCTAATATATAAACCTGTATATTTAAGTGATGAAAAGGCAAACTAATCTCCTTCATGTGGAAGAAACCCTCAAAGAAATTCCTGATCCATCAAATGTTGAGTCCTGTATCTGTTGCCTCTTCTTTCCACCAGATCTTTTCGGAGAAGATCCGTTCAAAGGCTCGGACCCGTTTGCTGCAGACTCTTTCTTCCAGGCCTCCAGCGTTCCCTTTCCCTCAGAGGACCCTTTCTCTGCCTCAGCTGACCCCTTCGGTACGACCACTGGAGTGCCAGAACCGGACCTGTTTGCAGCCAAACCCTCTGACTCAGCAGCAGCAGCTCCAGCAGCAGCAGCAGCAGATCCAGATCCGTTCAGCTCCACGGGGAAGAATATGGCCGACTCGGACCCGTTTGGAGGCAAAGTGAATGCCACAGTGGAGGCGGATCCGTTTGGTTCTCAGGACGGAGGCACAGATCCCTTCGGCTGCCCTCTGCCCTCCTCTGACCTGGCCGTGGTGAGTGTGGATGTACCACCTGGTCACTATGCTCTTTTGGGGAGGAGATAATGAGCATTTCCATTAGAAGGAATAAGACGTCAGCAATTAAACATCATCTTTGAATGTTTTAGGATTAGAATTTGAAAGTTTTTACACTTACTATTACAATTATAACGTATTGTTTATCTGGGTTTGTTGTTTGTGTGCAACAACTGGACAGAAATAAAGTAGGGAACACTTTTGTTTTCGCTTTAAATCGATATTAAAGATCTATGAACTTCTCTATGCACACATGAGGCACATTTGTCTCACATTTTGTTCACAATTATGTTAAAATCTATTAGATTTTTCTCCCTAATCAAAAGAGCGATCATTTAGCCACTTTAAGAATTTATTATCGATTTTATCAAATGGGTCAAGAAGAAATCCAAAGTTTGCTAAATGTGATTAAATATTAGTATTTGTCTGAAGTACTTCTCTGTTACAAGTATTCAGATTAGGGTTGAGGGTATTCACGTCCACAGTTTATTGTACAAAAGGCTCAGTAATGTGTTTCTGTGTCTAGAAGGACACTGCAGCATCCAATGACCCGTTTGCTCCTGGTGGGACGACAGTGAACGCCAGCTCAGATCCAGGTACTGTGCTGCAGCGCCTTCCTCTGGGGACTGAGAGCAACTGCAGCTGATGAAATGATAATGTGCCAAATCAATAATTGAAAGCGTCATATGCTCAGTGACTTTTACATGCTTGTGTGTTTCAGATCCATTCGCTGCAGTGTTTGGTAATGAGTCATTCGGAGGGGGCTTTGCAGACTTCAGTGCTCTCACAAAGGTAATCTAAAGACTGAGTACAGTATATAGGAAACACACAGGATATAGGTGGAAGTAGAAACAGTTGCGACACTGACTCCAGTTCATTCAGGAAGCCTGTGAGTGAGTTATTGAGTGTGTTGTGGTTTTTAGGAAGAAACAACTGGGACACTTACCCAATCCTCCCCTGTAGAGGAACAGGGCATCAACCTCATAATGTGGTAGAGATACAAGAAAAGGAATAGCAATATTTGATCTGCAATATCATACGTTATTGAAGATGAAGATGAAGATGAAGATTCAACTTTATTGTCATTGCACAGAGTACAAGTACTAGGACAACGAAATGTGGTCTCTGCATTTGACCCATCCTAGTGTTAGGAGCAGTGGGCTGCCATTATGTACGGCGCCCGGGGAGCAGTGTAGGTAACCAGTGTCTTGCTCAGGGACACCACGGTGGCACTTGGTCTTTCGGGGACTTGAACTGGTGACCTTCCAGTTCCCAGGCCAAGCCCCTATGGACTTCGCCACCACCGCCCTTTAAATTGTGCATTAAACGTGTTCTAAAAATGATCGTTTTTTACCAGATTGCAAAATGGTCATGCTGTCATTCGACCTCCAACATAGAGATGTATTGATCAATCATAAAACGTTCCATTTTTGTGCCTTTTTAACTTTGATCTATTACATCTATATGCCATTTGGACTTCCAAGTCCAGAATAAGCTGTGGATAAACCAGCGTAAAACTCAAATGAAGGTTTGACATCAGGCCTTCTGTGACTCCTCTGTTTCAGTCGAACGGAGCCGACCAGTTTGGCATCAACAATAAGAACCTGTTCCAGGAAGACAGCCAGTCCGTCGGCCCCGATGTGCCCCCCGCCCTGCCTCCGAAAACGGGTACGCCAACCAGACCTCCTCCCCCGCCTCCAGGTCAGTACGAGCTACCAAAAGGTAACAGGTGTCTCGTTGTTTTCAGTCTTTGTGGATGTGATGGTGACGTTCAGTAGAATACTTGAGTAGTTTTATACATAGGAGAGTAAACCACTTACTCCTGTGTGAAAGAATTCTATTTCCCTGGTTTAAAAACCCACTTATTTTCAGTGTAAAAGGTGTATTATTTATTGTGTGTGTGTGTGTGTGTGTGTGTGTGTGTGTGTGTTAACTCTTCCCCTGTGTGTCTCTGCAGGTAAACGGTCGTCCCTCTCCAGAACAGAGTCGCCCGAGTCCTTCCAGAGACGAGGGCCCTTCCTGCAGCAGCCTCCGGGAGACTTCCCCTCCTCCTCCTCACTGCCTGCCAAGGATCCTTTAGCCGACCCCTTCGCCCCCTCCTCCCCTCCTCGTCACAACGCTCGGGAAACTGACCGATTTGCCAGCTTTGACAAAGTGAGCACCTCCCACTCGCCCTGTCCCTCACCTTCACCTGACTCTCCGTAGTCACTGCCCTCTTCTCTGTTCTTCCTGCTAATAATAAATCACAGTTGGGTGATTCATTAAGGCACCGAATCAGGCCGGCTTTTTGAATCTCTCCATCCACTGCCTTCAAAGAAATCCCAAAGAAGAACGAATGATCTAATCTCATAGCAGCACGCCTGGAGCTAAGCTAACACCAGCTAATGCATCCTCTCTATTGAAGTATATTTATCTTATATTTTATATTCTGTCACGTGTAAAGATTCCTAATACTTGTAATTATTTTTTTGTTACTGATTTATATTATTAATTTAATCCCCTTGATTGAAATTGCACTGTCCGACTGAGGAACTGTACAGAGATGTCATTTAAACAATTAACGATGCAACGTGTTCTTAGTTACAGACACAAGCTCTGTTACACATCTGTAACCGCTATGGTAACTTGTTGGCAGAGGATGGAGAGACGAGAGGCCGCTTGTATTTGGCGATCGTTAACTATCCCAACATTACAGCCTGTGTATATGCATACTTCACTCTGAAATTAAATACAGATGATTTTATTGCCAACAACTCATTCTGTGCACCTTATTAAGCTCCAAATGCACCTCAGGTCATTTTCTAATTGCCAACAGGGCAAAGTGCACTTTTCTCTGTGTCCGACCAGTGACTGCAAGACGATATGTCGCTGAGTCGGCACCATGGTGTCATAAAGGCGTCGCGTTGGTTAACCCTGACTGACGGGACGCAGAGGAGAGGCTGCTGCAGGGTTTGGAAGAATAGTTTTGCAATAGTTTCGACTGATATTGCAGTTGTGAAATAAATCACCATTTAAAAGTTAATTATTACTGAGACATTGTTTGGATATGTACCAAACAGTGAAGTTCTCTGCAGCATCGTCATTCATTCAGATATTTTCTCTTATTTTGCCTTAAATATTGTGTTTTCTGCCATTTGGATATTGCACAAATGGGATTACTTGTACAACACTAGGAGGGGAATGGCATTTCATACTTGAAGCTGCATTGAGCTATTATTGATATACAAACTCATATATTTAATATCGGACATATGTCTTGTTGAAAGCAACAGGTGCCTGTAATAGTTATATTGCTTTGATTGGAGAAGACAAAGGGATTTACAGTTCCCTCCTTCCACTAATCCCTTAAAATATGAGCAAGTCGTCCTGTTTCTAAATCAATAAAAGAAAGAAGGAGATTAAAAGTCGCACATGGATCCAAACACGGGTTTAACCCTTTGTTTATATATCAGGATTAAACCGGTACGAGTATTAAAATCCTCCCGGCTCTTTCTCTTTCTTTAGTAATACTGCAGAGAAATGTTCCGTCACGCTGTGAATTTGGGATGGATGACTTATTAAGTTGATTTTAGTGCCTCACCCGTCACATGACTGCACCTGCATGTCCCTGCTGCCCCCGGACCCGAACGCACTAACTGCCTGCCTCCCATTCACTCATACCACCTAATCCACATTCTCCCTTTACTCATCCCATATTTATTCATCCACCTGTGCATCATTAGGCTCCTAAAGTCCCTAAAGGGGATATTCTCTTTATTCTGTGTGCACAAAATAAAAAGATATCCCCCTTTAGAGACTCTGTAGTTCATCTATCCGCCCCTTCATCCTTCAGTTCCTGCAGCCCCTCGTGTGGTCTGCACATCGCCTGTATTCTCTCTCTGTGTCTTTGCACCCCTGTCAAAACAAAGTTTGAATAAAGAGTTGATTGAAGGGCACCATCTCTGGCTTCTATGTGCATCCATGACATCTCTCTCTGCAAATGCCTGAGCTTTCTAAAAGACAAAATCATTGTTTTTTTGCATTTTCAGTTCATTTTACGCAGGTTTTATCAGTGTATCATTACGGTAGTGCTAACATTTTTCAAAGCATGCTTCAAATGTAATCATATCTCCTACTTTTTATGTTATTTTGGTCATTTTTGCTTTGATTTTGAGCAATTTTACACCAAAAATCAAGGTAGACATTCATTTTAAACACGTTTAATTAATTCCTACTTTATTTTCCACATGAAAAGCAGGATTTTATTTGTATATTTTTGGTAAACGGCATTATATAAAAGGTAGTTTATACTATGAACTACTTTTATAGTATAAACTACGGGCTGAACATGCAGAAACACCAGTATTGTCTGAACGGAAGGTAAAGAAAATATCAGAAATGTGAAGGTTTCTCTAAGTTCTTTATTATTAATGTCTGATTTCATTCATATCTAAAAGCTGCAGTGGATTGTAGCGCCTACAAGTAATACATGCATGTTCTCTACTAAATCTGTCCGATGTTTCCCAGATGTTCTCATCATGCATGTCGACCCCAGACTCATTAGCGTTAAACTAGCCGTTAGTGGACGCCATTTTTGCTAACTCTCTCCATCTGCATGTGTGGATCCACACTGTGATGCTTCTGTCTGTCGTTAGCTGGATACTGAACCTGTTGGCATGTCCGGTCCGTAATGATTAACTTTTTAGTAGTTCTGTGTATTTAGATGTTGTCGTCCTTCCTCTTGTTGTCGTTGTGAAACTTCAATTGTCCTTTTAGTGTCAAGTTTCATGACTGCCCTTTACTCGTCAGGGGGGACCCCGACGATCTCATGTATCTTGTCTCCACAACATGTGTCACGTTCTTCATGGTCATGTATGATATAGGGAATTTAATTTACATAGTCTGTTGTTGGTTGTTTGTTTGTATTTTGGTTCCATGGACTGACATTTTGGATTTATAGACCAGACAGAAATCACATTTTTCTGTGATGGTTAAAAAATGTTCTGTCTTTATTATTAGTTATTAACTTTTACCAGAGAGCAGAAATAAGGAGTATATTATGCAAACTAAAGAGACCCTATTGTGCTTTTTGGGGTTTTCCATTTCCTGTAGTGTATTTATATGAAACAGGTTACTCAGGAAAAAGCACAAAATGATAAACACAATAAAAGGAAGCAGGCAAAAACAGTCGGAGAAAAGTATTGAGCAACATGTTGGCTTATAAATGCACATTAGCTTTTAAAATACAGTGTGAGTTGGACCCTTGTATCCACAGTGACAGAATATTATACTTGTAATCATAACTACATGTATGACAGCCGTGCATTTCTCTGTCCTTTCTGATCTGAAGTGATTAATGATGAAAGCATGCATTGTGTTACTGTTGGTTATCTGTCATCAGTGAGAATCTGTTAACTGTTTGTCTGTTTCTGTCTCCTTTCCCCTCATATGTCTCTGCACATGTGTGTTTTCTCCTCCCCTCTTGTGTGTGTGTGTGTGCGTGTGCGTGTGTTTTTTCTTGGTCGTTGAAGCAGTATCCGACGGAGGAAGACATGATCGAGTGGGCAAAGCGCGAGAGCGAGCGGGAGGAAAAGGAGCGAGTTGCCCGGCTCACGCAGCAGGAACAAGAGGACCTGGAGCTGGCCATCGCTCTCAGCAAGTCTGAACTCTCCTGAAGGACTCGTCGTCTTCCTCCTCTTCACCTCCTCTTCCTCCCCACCTTCCTCTGGCTCGGCTCGGCACAGCACAGCCAGGCCCGGCCCAGAAAAAAGAAAGCACCAAAGTAAAGTGGGGGACTGTACAGGACTGGTTCAGCAGCTCAACCCCCATGAGAACAGATTTCCTGGATTGATCCCCGCGGACTGTGTTCATCGCTCACTGGCATCGCAGTATTTTGTGTGTGTGTGCGTGTGTGTGTGTGCGTGTGCGTTTTCCATCACGTCGGTCGTGTTTCGGACGCCGATGGAAATGGATGTTTCTGAAGATTGTTGAAAAATGAAATGATAGAGATTTAGAGATCAGCGCTCGTTGGTTTCCACAGCAGGCGACACATGGCGCACATTAACTCTCCAGAATGTAATTTATTTAATGCTCAGAATTCAGAAGTCACTAACAGTACTCGTTACACTTTATTAAAACACTTTATATCCACATTGCGAGCCCCGAAAACCCATGAATTACCTTCCTTCGGGTTGTTATCTGAAATGTGAGACTGGGGAGATACTGTAACAACATTTAAAAGTGCTAGTCAGTCTTTTTTTAAACTAAGTGACATTTGTATTCCCGTAGAACAACATTAGCCTTTGAGATTATACAAAAAAAAAATCAGCATTTCTACTTGTTGAAGTCCTCTGATACGTGAAGTGCATGTGCAGATTTATACCTAAATTGAACAAATCCACAACTACCACATCGAGCTTTACATACTTTAATTTCATTTCATTCACCTCTGTTCTGTCCGTGTTAGAAAGTCTATTTCTTTGGGAGATTATCACCGGATTAGAAGCTGCAATTATCTCATTTTAGAATTACATTTTAGCATTAAATTCCAGGACACAATAAGGGATCGCACAAGAACCACGTGCTTTTGAGGGATACAAATGAGAGTCTAATACCAAATACTTATTGTTGTTTAATTAGAAAGTATGATTACATGGAACGTTTTAATAAAGTGGCCTCAGATAAAGGAAAACTAGTGAGTTTGGTTGTTTAAGAGGTTCAAATAATGACAATTATTGACCATAAATGAATGAAAATGAATGTGTGAAATCATGTATAGCCTGTTTACCGGCTCTGTTTATGCCTACGTTAAATGAAAAGTCATATTAGTATTGTAAATGTTGATTTATCCAGGGTTAGACACTTCTGTAGCATGGATGCTGGATTCTTTTATCAGAGAAGTCTGTTTAAAAACTTCCTCACATAGTCGATTTTCATTTCCCAGATCCCATTTCAATGTGTGTCTCTGTTGCTGCTTGTTTGGTCTGCATTTATTTACAATTTCAAGTTTTTTTCAGACTTTTTTTCACTTTCTTTTTCAGCAGGTGCTTCCTCTCGTATAAAAGGCTAAATGTATGTCGAAATCTTGCACAAAATCAGAAGAATCGTTTTTGATGGAGCAGTTTGTCCTAAGTGTGTGTACTTCAGGGTCTGTGGGGATTTAGGGCACTGGTGTTGAATCCACTCGTCTGTTATCACACACTGTTTCTGGACAGAAGCTCTTGTTCTTGCTGGTTATTTTGTGTTTTCCTCCAAGAAAAATGAATTGACACTAGGCTCTAAACTGTCAAATGTTTCTTTGAACAAGGGAAGGCTCAGTTTAAGAGCAGGAGGCGTTTCCTACCTAATTTCTTTTGCAGTTTTTTTACCAAACAGTGAACAAAACGTCTTCCTTTTCTGACTTGTCTTTTCTCTTCTCAGCCAGAATGAGTCACAGCTTCCTCTTGTCATGCACTTCCTTCTCTGTTTGTCTCTTGTCGTAGTTTATTGTAAATAGACGAGGAGTCTCTTGTTCAGTCGTACTACAGTTTAATTGTCACATTTAAAAGCCACCTGACGTTTGTACAGACTCCTTTTACAAATCAAGAACCACTTATAGGCTTACTCATAAAGGCTTTTTAAAACTCGAGCTATAACTGTATTTTATTTTGTATTTTCTAACGTGTAATAAAAAGAAAATCATTATTTGGATGTTTGGACAGAATATGTAATGCATTTAATTGAAGAATAAATATTAAACGTGTAGTTTTGCACTTTGTTTGTTCTTACTGGGGTCTCGTCATTTTACTGTTTCTAACGTCTAGTGGTGGAAGATGTTTCAGAGTACTAATACTGCATTTTAAAAACACTCTTCCCAGAACAAGTACAGCATGCAAATTAATCATCGGTCAAAACAAGAAACTGGAAAGTAACTCAGTGCATTTGCTAAAGTACTTCACTTAAGTACAATTTTGAGGGACTTTACCAGAGTATTTTCATGTTATGCTACTTTGTACTTGTACCCCACTACAATTCAGAGGTAAATGGTGTACTTTTACTCCACTAGTTCCACCTGCAGTAAATCCAGCAGCTACCCTGCAGTATACAAAGCCATTCAAACTAGCTGCACCTTTACCAGCTCTGAGAACACTTTAATGATCAATCATTATAAAACATATCAGAGATATTATTCTGAAATGGACCAATCAGACAATGACTACTTTTACTGTCGCTACTTTAAGTACATTTAGAGGAGAGTACTTTCTACTTTCACTGGAGGAACATTTAGAATACTTTTACTGTGACAGAGTATTCCTACACTCTGGTACTTCTACTTTACTCAAGTACAAGACCTGAGTACTTCTACTTTACTCAAGTACAAGATCTGAGTACTTCTACTTTACTCAAGTACAAGATCTGAGTACTTCTACTCAAGTACAAGATCTGAGTACTTCTACTTTTACTCAAGAACAAGACCTGAGTACTTCTACTTTTACTCAAGTACAAGACCTGAGTACTTCTACTTTACTCAAGTACAAGATCTGAGTACTTCTACTTTTACTCAAGAACAAGACCTGAGTACTTCTACTCAAGTACAAGATCTGAGTACTTCTACTTTTACTCAAGTGCAAGACCTGAGTACATTTATCTATGTAGATGTTTTTGAAAAACACAGATCCATATATTATGTATAAAGTTTGGTTTATCTTTACCCTTTTTTATGTTTGTTTATTTTAATTGAAATAAATGTTTTAAAACCCACAGTGTATACTCAAAGACTCTATATAATATTGTGTTTTTAACACTGTGTAACCATACTTTAACTTATGGTCTTTATTGATATTAACTTTCCTTATGTTTTTATTGTCTGTATTTTATCTGTATTCCAGCACATACGTCAGCAGTGGCTCAGTCAGTAGGGGCTTGGACTGGGAATCGTAGGGTCGTCGGTTCAAGTCCCCAAACAGACTTGAAAATATGTAAAGTGGACTGCTACTTGGAGAGGTCCCAGTTCACCTCCTAGGCCCTGCTGTGGTGTCCTTGAGCAAGCCACCGGACACCTCCAATCCCCCCCTCCCCATTGCTCTCTGGGCGCTGCACAATAGCTGCCCACTGCTCCTAGTACTAGGATGGGTTAAATGCAGAGGACCAATTTCACTGTGTGTGCTCTGCTGTGTGCATGTATGTGACTAATAAAGAGGGTTTCATCCTCGATTCTTCTATCTATTCTTAAGACCCACAGTACTTGAACAGGCGGGCGTTAGGACCCGGCAGCCGGGCAGCAGCAGCAGCAGCTCCCTCTCAATGCATTTGAATAGGAGGATCATTATAATGCTTATGACAGCCACACACACACCTTTCCCGGTCAGGAAGGAGGAAGACACACCGCAGCAGAGTCAGTGTGAAGCCCGGCTGCTCCTCTCCTCTCTGCCCGCTGTGTGAAGCTGCTGCCTGGGATACTTTCTGCCTCACAGCCGGGGGATGAGTTTTATCACCAACTGGAGACGCAGCGCCAAGAAAAAAGACAGCAAAAAGTGAGTCAAAAAAAAAAAGTAGGAAAGTTGCACAAAAAAAAGTGCACAGTCCTGGCCCTGTTGGTACTCGCCTGTTCTTACAGTGTGGGGAGATTTCAATCGCACTTCTTTTTTTACAACACACGTTATTTTTTCATCACACTGAGCTTACTGTAAGGAGGACAACATGTTCGTAGATCCTCTTTTATAAAGACACACACACACACACACACACACACACACACACACACACACACACACACACACACACACACACACACACACACACACACACACACACACACACACACACATTCTCGTCTGATATGATCTTTGAAATTAATTGCTGTGTTTCTTTATGCTACTCTAGGGTTGGGTGATTCCTAATATCTCACTGTAGTTGGCAGGAAATTAAGAAGCACATATGATATTTAAAAGTAAGTCCTTTGTTTCTTAAGGATACATTTAAAAAAAAGGAAGACTGTTAAATTATATTTACATTATAAAAGCTTTTACTCTTTTGTAAGCTTTTGTATTTGGCAGGATTTTAGTAAGCACAACATCTTTGAAGGTGAGTCCTGTGATTCGACCATGGTTTCTTGAGAATACCGTTAAAAAAGCGGACTTTTATTCTCAGTATCTCACTTTATTACAAGCTTTTACTCTGAAAAAAAGTTGTATTTGACAGGAAATTAAAGGAGCACAACATATGACATTTAAAAGTAAGTCCTTTCTTTCTTAAGGCTACTGTAAAACAATCAGACTGGCTGTTTTAGTTTTTATCACACGTTATAAAAAGCTTTTATTCTGCAAAAAGTTGTATTTGACAGGAAATGAAAGGAGCAGAACCTCCAACAAATCCATAGAAATGGACTAATGTTGTCAATAGTGAAACTGCAGCAGATATTTGACAGTAGGGTTGATGTGATGATGTGTTGCTGCTCTCATGAAGCCTCTGTCAGGTTGCAGCCTGTTAGACAACATTACAGGCATGATGTGGTCAAGCAGGCTTTTCCTTTGAGTGCTGCATCAGCGGACTGAAATATATTTAGGGGTTTTTGTGTTGTTTTTGGTAATTTCTCTGCTGCTGCAAAACATAAAGTCTTCAAACTACTATGAGTTAATAACAAGAAAGTGGGGAGGGGATTAACAAGACATGACGTGGTCTTCAGCATTGATTAAATCAGCCCTTAAAATGATTCACTGGGTATAGAAATGTAATTAAATGAAGCTTTTTGTTTTCCGTCCTTTGTTTATGAATCAAGAGCACGTAAAAAAGGCAAAAACATGTTCTGGCTTGGCTCTCAGGGCTTCCCTATTCAACTCTTTCTCAAACTTCACATGCATCCTGTGATGAGAGGCCACAAGAAGTATGGAAACACTGATCTAACTTTTAAATTAGGGAAGCTTCACAAAAACTGTAAACAAGTCCTGGCCCTGTTGATACCTGTCTGTTCCTACAGTGCAGGGAGACTTTAATCACTCTTTCTTAGGGAATAATGATCTTACTTACGTCCAGTTTGTGGAACATAGTGGAAGTTAATGACATCACTATGTAACACTCACGCTTCTATTGGCTAGCGCTCCAACACATTGTACGTGATGGGCTAAGGGGCGGGACATCTCTAAATGGTTGACCAATCACAACAGAGCCGGTCAGCTAACCAATCAGAGCAGAGTGGGCTCTGGTTTCAGACAGAGGGTGAAAAGAGGAGTTGCAGCACAGGCAGTATGAGAAACATAAAGAGCTTTCTGAACATTAAAACATGGAGACATGTCCCAGGAGAGACACTACATAGAAATATGAACCTGAACATGAAAATATGATGTCCTCTTTAAGACATGAATGCAGTATCAGTAGGTATCTTGTCAATATTAGTGGCCTTGTTGATTCCACTTTAGCTTTTTTTACTTCCTAATAGCTTCCAACTTCCAACACAGCATAACAAGTTTCTAGTTCAGTCCATTGTGCTACACACAGAAACATGACAAAAGAACAGGAAAGGTAAAGTACTTTTGTTGATGATATATACTTTCCCTCTGCTTCCTGGTAACACTTCTAATTTAAGCAATCTGTACCAACCTCTCGAGTCCTCCTCAGATCTTCAGATCTCCTCTTCACACGTTAACGAGATGTTTTCTTACTGTCTCTCTAACTCGACCTCTGACCTCCTCACAGGGATGACGTTCAGGCTCAGGACATCCCAGACGGCCCGGACTCCCCGAGCCGGTACGTCCACATTGTGCACATTCTCATTTATTCTTAGGAGCAGTTTGCGGTATCACAGAGAAAGCTGTTTAATGACACTGTGATGCTACGTCTGTTAGCATTTTAGCTCCTGCAGAAATGCTGTGATAAACCTACCCTTTTTAAAATTCTTTTTACAGTTTGTCGGTCGTAAACGGTCCAGAATTGGATCCCATCATCACAGACTTCAGGTAAATATCAAATAATATAATAAAAGACACTCTGAATCCGTGCAATACCACCTATACTGTGTAACTGTATACAACTTATTATCAATAGATGATTATTATATTACGCCATACATTTTAAGCAATCTTTTGTTTTTGATAATTAATACCTCTAATAATACTTACACAATTCTTTACGTATTGAAAGAAACACATTTTTACATATTTATTACTGTGTGCATTTGTACTTCTCTAGATATAATGTTAAATAATTAACCTAATTTCTTTTATTAAAGTACTGCTCCTTTATCTCTCCTTTTTATTCATATTTTATTTAATCTTATCTTTGTATTTTATTCTAAAAAGAGCAACTTTTAGGAAACCCAATTTCCCCCCAGGATAAATAATAATAGAATAGATAGAATCGGAGGATGAAACCCTCTTTATTGTCACATACATGCACACAGCAGAGCACACACAGTGAAATTGGTCCTCTGCATTTAACCCATCCTAGTACTAGGAGCAGTGGGCAGCTATCGTGCAACGCCCGGGGAGCAATGGGGAGGGGGGATTGGAGGTGTCCGGTGCCTTGCTCAAGGACACCACAGCAGGGCCTAGGAGGTGAACTGGGACCTCTCCAAGTAGCAGTCCACTTTCCATATTTCAAGTCTGTTCGGGGACTTGAACCGGCAACCCTACGATTCCCAGTCCAAGCCCCTACTGACTGAGCAACTGCTGCTTCTATATATGTATTATTGTTGTTATATAGTACAATGTGTACATTTAAACTTAACTTCTTATTTTAAATTACTTTTTTTTAATTTGATTTTTTGATTTTCTTCCAAAATAGATCAACTGTCACAACACCTTTCCCCCCCAGGATAAAAAAATATATTCTGGTTCGGATTGATGATGATTTTATCCCGGGTCAGAGTTAAAGTTCATCGGAATTTTGAATGAAAATGTGTTGAACATTTTTGGATAACTTGATATGTCCCAGATCTGTTCCTAAATCAAAGCGATTTCACAGACATTTCGACCCAAAACTGTCACGTTGCTTCTGTCCTCAAAACGTCATAACAGAAAGGTCCATATCCTGGGAGTGTCCTGTAGATCAGTGTCTGTGTTTCTATGGCTCTCAGGATCAGGTTCCTCCCAACAATAGTCGGCCTTTCAGCTGGTTTTTCCTCCCCAGAGATTTCCCTTCTGTCTCTGAACAGCCTGGATTCTGCTCCTCTGTTTCAGGTTACAGCTGCCGGACAATAAAGATGACCTGCAGTCAACAAATGCATCAAATGGGTAAGACCCGGACACTGAACTCTGAGCGATCATGGAGACACATTTTTGATAAGATTGCATAAAAAACTGTGAGAAATCCTGCTCGTATCCTGTGAAACTCCCTCTGGAGGGAACTATGGGATTTTAGCCTTTGCAGACCATTTACATGCACTAAAACCTATATCATCAGCATAATAGGCCTCTTTAATATAGCATATTTAGTAAAAAGACCATCAGAAAATCAGTGCCAGCTCATTCCTCCACTGTCTGTTCAGGTATGGCTGAATGAAAGTGAGTTTGTTTCTCATTCAATAGTTTAATCATGCTTTCTCTGTCGAGGCACGTAAATGAATTATTGTTCGCCTGAGGGGGAGGATAGCTGCGTCTGTGGGAGGGAGGTACAAAGAAATAACATGGATCATCATCGGCACAATTTTTAAGGTTGAACAAAACCAAGTTCATAAGTGTTCTGGTTGAGCAATAGATTGACCTTTTGGGAAACACGTTTTGTTTTTGCTTTCTTGCTGGGAGTACGTTTCGCTTGCCTTATTGTTCACTTATCTGCTCGTTATATATCCTGAGTGAAGATTAACTCTGATTATTTTCTTCAGTAAATGCATGACTAGTATGATTTCAAAATAATCCGTAACAAATAAAAGCCCTTAGATCAAAATGTAACTTAAAGAAGAGTACAGATGATAAGTAGGCAAAGTATAAAAATAAATGTATTCAGTTTGCAGGACGGCTCCTTCCCTATCATTAGATAGAATAGAATCGGAGGATGAAACCCTCTTTATTTGTCACATACATGCATACAGCAGAGCACACACAGTGAAATTGGTCCTCTGCATTTAACCCATCCTAGTACTAGGAGCAGTGGGCAGCTATTGTACAGCGCCCGGGGATGGGGGGGGGATTGGAGGTGTCCGGTGCCAACTCAAGGGCACCACAGCAGGGCCTAGGAGGTGAACTGGGACCTCTCCAAGTAGCAGTCCACCTTCCATATTTCAAGTCTGTTCGGGGACTTGAACCGGCGACCCTACGATTCCCAGTCCAAGTCCCCACTGACTCACTGAGCACTGCTGGACATTAGTCCGTCATGAGTCCTCTTGTACCACTCACAAATACAAGCATTTAAATGTTGTATTTTCTTAATGTGGAGCCAATTTCAGATTTAGATTATAGTTCAGAACTGCATCCTTCACTAGTAATGAATGTTTAATAAATACAGTACAATATTTGCCTCTGAAGTCAGAGTTATTATGGGGTGGTTGTATAAATTAGATTGAAATAGAAATACTGAAGTTAGGAACAATAATGTTAAATAGTAATTGACTAAATGTACAATCAACCACCGCTGGTTCCTTTCTCCAGCTACATATTGACAGAGTTATGAGGAGTTTTATTCTCAGGTAACTCTTCCAGAAAAGTCAACACACACACATTTCCGAAGTGTAACCAAAGTTCACGGTTCCTGCTTTGTCCAAAGCCCAGCTATTGTTGCATTGTTAACGAGTCTATCAGAAAAGGACTTCCCACTTGATATATTGCCCTGGTAAACATTGTAAACATAAGTTGATGTTCCTAATCGTAAATTATTTTTAAATCATGTTCCCATTTATTGGGATATAAACGACGAAGCAACGTACGCAGTGTGGCGGGGCCGGCTTATGATTGACGGGTCACTACCGTACCTTCACAGTGTCTGAAACCAGAGCCAAGTCTGCTCTGATTGGTCAACCGCTCAGAGATGTCCCGCCCCCTTAGCCTATCACTCATGTTTTATTTCTTTACTGCAGTCTACAAAGACGGTGGGACTTCCCTTTGTGTGTGTGTGTGTGTGTGTGTGTGTGTGTGTGTGTGTGTGTGTGTGTGTGTGTGTGTGTGTGTGTGTGTGTGTGTGTGTGTGTGTGTGTGTGTGTGTGTGTGTGTGACACAAGATTTGATGTTTCTGATTTATGTTGTAGGTCAAGTGAGTCGTCTAAAGTTTAACGATGTAATCCAAAAACAGAGTTAATTTAAAGAGGAAATAATCAGATACATAAATCAATCGGTCAGGTGACTTTCAAAAGTAAATGAATCACTTACGTCATTTTAGCTCCGAAAAACCCCCAAACATCCCATAGTTTTGCTTATCAGATATGAGGATTCGGTTCTTCTTTCTTGTCTCATGTGACCGGACGTTTTTGGACTGTGTGATGGGATCTAAAGACATAACCTCAGGCTTTAAAGGCATTTTATATACTTTGGATATTTCTGAAGAGCAAACAATGAAACGATTCATTGGGAGAATCATTGTTTGGTGTGGCGCTAATGCAGTCCTCATAAAAACATTCTCACGAGAAGACCTTTAATTCGGCCAGAATGTGCAGTGCATGATTTCTTTGAGAACAAACATGGTCCCTCAGCAGCATAGGTTGCATCCTGCCTCTGTTTGAATGCACCGCTTTTATCCACCTGGATGTGAGGTGATTCCGCAGCGTGTGTGCGTTAAAGGGACAGGGGCTAAAACCTAGCGTGAAGTTAAACACAGTCTTAAATAACGCTGTCTTTTTCCTGCTTTGTCATGTTACAATACTATCAGACAAAAATTCACATCTGAAGGGAGAAAAGCTCAAAGTGAAATAACGTCATAGGTCCGGGCTCTGCCAATTTTTCATTCAGGATCGAACATCATATCTTGTACTGTGCTGTGCGGTATCTATGTCTTCTACTTCTGGACTCGTCATCGCTGCAGTGCTCTTCCTCTGCAGCGAGCGCTACGCACCTCCATCTGTTCCTGTCCCTCTCTCACCCACAGCTGCACAGAGTTTACTGCCAGGAATGAATGAATGAATGAATGAATCAGAAACACTCCTGAGTTATTTTGAAAACTGGAAATTGTTTTTTAGTTTTTTAGTTTTGTCAGTGAATGAGGATTTAACTCTACATTCAAGATGAAAAATAAATGAATCAATTAAATCAAAGAATCACAAAGAAATATAAATTGTGTTTTTATTTATCTTTCATTTTTATTATTATTTATTTTATAAAGATGTATTTTTAATGAGTGAATGGGGGTTTGTATACCATCCAAATAATTAAGTATAATAAATACACAACAAATATATGTTATAAATCAATTAAATGTAAGATTTACTCAAAAATAAAATAAAAAGGACATCAAGAAAATAAAGAATGATCAATAACTTCAATGAAATTACCACAAAGACATGGACATTGTGTTTTGTGACAGTTGCTTAATGTTTTATTATAATAAATAAAAAGTAAGACCTTATTTTTTGTCACTTGGTCCCTACTTTTCCTTTTTTGTTGTTGATTTACACGGTTAAAAAAACTCAGGGCCATGTTACCCTCAGCATGACTCTGCATTAACCAATGGGAGCAGAGACAGCAGTGTGTAGCATGAGGTGAAGATCAGAAGACATGTGTGTGTGCGAGGCAGCATAGATAGCTTCTGTGTTTTTTACCCTCATGTGTGATAGTCATCCCAATCTTATTAAGGTCTGCTGTTGCTGCTGCGTCCTTCCTCCTCCTCCTCCTCCTCTACCTCCCTCCCTCCCTCTGTCCCTCTCTCTTTCCCCCGACTGCCCTTCTGCTTCTGCTCTTGTTGCTGCTGCTACAGAGAAAAAGACGTAGCCCATCACACTGCATTGCTGAAAGAGCCTCACGCTTCACTTCGGTCTCTGTATCTCTCTCTCTCACACACACACACACACACACACACACACACACACACACACACACACACACACACACACACACACACACTTCTGCCAGATGAAAATGTCAGAAGATGAAGAGACTCTGTCAAACGGGTAAGATACTTGCTTCATGTTTGGAAGCCGTAGGTTATACCTTCGGCCTCTGTCAATGTTCTGTGTGTGTGTGTGTGTGTGTGTGTGTGTGTGTGTGTGTGTGTGTGTGTGTGTGTGTGTGTGTGTGTGTGTGTGTGTGGGGTAGCTGTCACACTCAGGCATGTTGACAAACTCGCTCGGTTTATTTTTAAAAAGGAACACCTCGGATCTTTTGTGTGAACGCAGTGAGGCCTCCCTCCGAAGCATCTTAACTGTGAGGAGAGCTCTGTGAACCGCAGTCGGTGAACTAAATGCTTCGTCACTGTTGAAGGAGGTGTGTGTGTGACTGTGGCTGTGTGTGTGTGTGTGTGTGTGTGTGTGTGTATGAATAGTGTTTGCTGTGTGCTAAGTGGTCTCATTCGTGCTGATAATGATCATCCTTGTGCAAGTTGTTCTCTGGAGCAAGCAACTCATTTTTTCAGCTGACTTGAAGTTAAATTAAATTATGGGCACAATGCGTGGTATGCACGTCCTGAGTTCAGCGGACTCGCCATGTCTTCTCTTTATTTCGTACAATTGTACATGTTGTCCTGTGTGCTGATGTTTGCTCTGTGACTAAGGGTACAATGGATTCTTTCCCTGCCCTTATAGGCATGCACAGCTATAAGGAAATAATGAAGGCACTGATTGATTGCCCTGTAAGCTGCCAGCGTACTCACCCTTTATTATTTGACTGGCTTATTTGTTCAGCCCCTGCTTAATCCAAACTATTTAAACAAGGGAAGACTTTTATGTTTATTTTTGTATATTTTCTAACCCTAAATAATGTTTAGGTTAAAGAGGTCGTATTATGCTAATTATCACATTTCATATCAGTATCTAGAGTCTCTGCTGGGACATGTCTCCATGCTTTAATGTTCAAAAAGCTCTTTATGTTTCTCATACTGCCTGTGCTGCAGCACCTCTTTTCACCCTCTGTCTGAAACCAGAGCCTAAGCTGGCTGGCTCTGTTGTGATTGGTCAACCACTTGTTATATGTGGAGGGTGTAGAGAGAGGCGTGCATTGTCTGTGTCTGTTTGAGGGTATGTTTATGTCTTTTTAATTATGGTTTTATTTGTTCATTTGTCATTTAAGATCTGGCTAGGGACAACAGATGGAAATTAGCATAGCAGCTAACTCTGGCTTATTTACAGCAATTTGTCTGTTAATCAATGAGCACTGTCCCTACCAACTGAATAAAATAGGTCAGGTCATAGGTCGTATTTGTTTAGTATATTTTTTATTAATAATTAGAACAAATGTTAAAGGGGCCTTATTAATCTTAGAGTTCTGTTGTGATTGGTCAACCACTTAGAGATGTCCCGCCCCTTAGCCTATCATGTACAACGTTGGGGAGCACTAGCCAATAGAAGCGTGAGTGTAACATAATGATGTCACTATGTTCCGGAAGTAAACAAGGGAGTCTAAAGGAAGTCCCGGGGGGCGGGGGACACAGGGATTTTAGCCTTTGCAGACCATTTACATGCACAAAAACCTATAACAAAATAAAGGAAAAGGGCCTCTTTAAAGCAAAGGTCATCAAATACTCAGATAAAAAATATGTAATTGTGCTTACCTGTGTGCTCTCTGCCATGCAGCAATAACAATAACTGTGTTTACATTCCTAATGATCCTTTTGAGGACATCTTTATGATAAGATAGACTTGTATGAGGTTGAAGCGTTGCCAACATTAGGCTGCATATGGTGCTGACTTTACCGTTACCTAGGGTTAAACGCTGCGTTACAGTAAAGTGACGCAACCTCCCAGACTATGTGCTCTCACGCTTTATAGAAGATAAACAAAAAGCCACTCTTTTAATCTCACTAGGTGGAATTCAGTTATTATATAAAACATTACTGGTGTTTTATTTATCAAAAATCTCTTTGAGTGAATAGAGTGAATTAGAGTCAATCATATGAATTGTCAAACATATTGAGATCACATGTAACTGTTGACTGCAGTCAGATAAGTAAACAAGCTCTCCTTAAGTAAATAGTCCTTTAACAATTAGTGGCATTTATTATGTAAGAGGCTATGCTTGTACTCTGAATATAACAGGTGATAAGACTCCAGCAACTGACTGAATAATAATAGCGCAAAATAAGATGTATAATAACGATTACAAAAAACACAAATGAAAAGGACAACAATAAAGGCCTTTATTTTTCCTCTTGTTGTTACTTTTCTTTACTTATATTTACAAAGATATGCATCAAATTACTGTACAAATATAGCCTAAAGTGAATGTGAGGTTAGGGCTTGGTTGTAGTGTTTGGTTTTCAGGTCATGTTTAAGATCAGGGTTATTAAAGGTGTGTATTTTTGAGTTGAAGGTCAATGATGTAGTCGATGAATCAGCTCACTGAAAGGGAGGCAGTGGATGAGATTTCAAGACAAACTTGATGTTGATACTGTGCTAACACACACACACTCACACACACACACACACACACACACACACACACACACACACACACACACACACACACACACACACACACGTCTGTTAGCATGTGGTTTAAAGTGAAAGTGACGGTCCCTGCAGAGAGAGGAGGAAGCTCTGTCTGGATTCACTCCGAGGCCACTGAGGGAAGACATGTGACCGTACGTCATTATCCTTGAAATCTATTACATAAACACACACGGTATTCAGTACGCTCCACTACCGCTGGCATTATTAATGTTTACAGTGTTGAATCCTTCATGTCTCCTTGTTTTATCGTTATTAGGCGTCACATTATAAAGTGGCTGAATGTGAATAAGGTTTTTATTACAATTGACTTTCCCTTGAAGACAGTTGAACGGCCGAATGATCGTCACATTTAATTCTAATTATTTCTTGACGTGCATATTGTTTCTTCTGCATTGATTTCACGCAGTTCTTTGTTTAAATTGCATAGCTGTCTACTGATTGGTTAGTTGTTTGGCTTATCAAGTGTACCTTTTAGTCATTTATTTTATAGTTATTAAGTTATGCTTGCTTTTTAAAATTTTTGGGAGGTCTAAGGTTTAAGACTGTGGCTGTTTTGACCTCTCCTGTCACATTTTCAATGTAAAATAAATGTATTACCTCGAATTATGCAGTCTTATATGTGATTAAATACAAAGAACAAAAAAGATAAGTGAAAGTTAGGCCTCCTCCTAGTCGATTAGTCCACAAATTGTTCCTTTTTTGTCAGTCCATTAAGATCTCTAAAGGCTTAATTACTTATTTCCATTAAACTAATCAGGACAAATCTCATAAACAGATAATCTAAAGTGGTGCTTTCACATATTTCCTTGTGGAGAAACTACATTTTACAGATCTGTGAATGGATGAAGCATCTGTCGAGGACAACCCTGCTGGTATTACTAGTAGTACTGTATAAATATAATACCTATTTACAACACACATAGTGAGTCAGTTTGTCAGCACAGTCACAATTCTTTGGTGTAAATCCTGATTATGAGCCCACATAAAGACACACATCATGTTTCTCCGACAGCAGTGTCATTCTGAGTCTCGTGCTGTTATAGAGAAGCCTGCCGCAGGTCATATGGTGAACACGGCACCATCTGCATGTTATTAGCCCGAGCTCGGCTGTTATTGTGGTGGTGTGTGTGTGTGTGTGTGTGTGTGTGTGTATAGTCCCTCTGTGTTTCAGTAATGTGAAGTGAATGCTGTCTATTAGTCACTATTAGTCATACTCATCAGTCTTAGTTTCTGCTCTCCTGTTCTTCTGCGGTTTGATGCCAACATTTGAACCCTGGGTTAAATTCTGACTGATAAACTCTGTGTGTGTGTGTGTGTGTGTGTGTGTGTGTGTGTGTGTGTGTGTGTGTGTGTGTGTGTGTGTGTTTGTTCCAGTGGGTAAATCTAAATGGCAGAGAAGCGGCATGTTCATGTGCTCTATGATGCTATAAGTTCAAAATTAAAAACGTAACTGCATTTGACCATGTAACACATTCCACTTAAATAGCAAATATCTGAAGTCGCAGTCTTTAAAAATGAAGTCATTATCCCAATCACGGATATTAAGCAGCAAATTCTGAATAATATCAGTGTTTCCGAGGTACAGTCATTCATTAATTCAGCTCATTATACTCAGTGTCAGTGTGGTTCTGTGCTGGTTGCTGTTTTTACCATCAACTAAAGGAGTGAAACACAGGTAAACATATCCATTGGAGCCATTTTCCTATTATATTAATTATTATGTTCTTACTATATTAAGTAGTGGGTGTTTGGTTGTGTTTATGTTCCTCTGGCACAGTGAGTATCTCGAGTTCTGGGTAAGCATAGATGAATGAATCAGTAAGCAAACTGATTTGTTGTTCACCGGCAGATGAACACAGTCTATTAGCCGTGATCTGCAGCTGTGATGTGTATCAGGCTTCTGTCTGTTTTACAAACAACTGAGAATTCATATAAACTCAGACGCTTGGGGGTCGACGTCTTTAAATGGACCACATTTGGTCTGTTTTTGGTCAAGTGAAGCCACAACAAGATCCATTATCAGTGCAGCAAGTGAAATCAAAGAGCAGGGGGCTATTTTATGAAGTGCAGAATCAGTTTGGTCACATTTTACAGGACACGTGAGGAGCATGTGCACCGTGTAATGATCTGCATAGCAACGTTATGAACAATCATTTAAGAGTAGTGCAAATGGGAAAAAACAGCAAAGCACTTTCACTTCACCTCTGGCTCACTCTGCCAGTGTTGGTCTTGTGACGTAGTAAAGAATAAGGAACATTGATGGATTACTAAACAGGCTCATGGCCAATGCGTCCGCACCGCCCCCTCCTGTGGCCTTCAGCTACAAAATGTCACTCAAAGAGACGTGAACCAACAAGGAAGTGACAACAACTACTAAGAGACCACAAAGAGACTCAAAACAGCTGTGAAAAAGGGTTAACATAACTACAAAGAGACAAAACTGCTGCAGAAAGACACAGATCAACAACAAAGAGACTCACAACAACTATAAAAAATAAACAGGAGACGGCGTGAAATAGAGACAAAGCAGCTGCAAAGGAACTTGTAATCACCATAAAGCAATATGATCAACTACAAAGACAAAAAATACCAATAGAATGAGTCACAACATGTATGAAAATGGGAAAAACAACCACAAAATGACTACATGGGGACACAAAACAGCTACAACAAGACCCAAAACAATCCTAATGTGATAATAAACAAAACAACAGACACAACACAACTACTAAGCGACATCAAAGGACCACGAAGAGACCCAAAACCACTCTGATAGGAGGCTGAACAGCTGTGAGTAAGGGTGTGTTGCTCCTATGTAGGACAGGTTTGAGGCCTTGTGCAATATCACGTTTGTTTTTCTGTAGATAGATTGCTGTAAATGAGAACAGGGTCACTGCAGGAGTTTAGGAAACTGGTTTGGGCAGAACAGAGTAAGTTTGAAATATGAATCTAATAGAATTTGAGAAATGTCCACAGACAGTTTTAGGTAGTGACTGTATAGACTGAAATAGCGATGAATGAAGTGATGCTGTTGAGCACATTTCACTTTTCCTTGAAACTCCTCGGCTATCCAGTTTACATTATAATTACTGGGTTGATTTAAAAAGATCAGAATTGAAACAAATACCCAAGGCTTATTAGATAATAATGGGTTTTCGGAGTTGTCTTTCCTCTCTAATCCAGATTGTGTGTGTTGTTCTGCAGGTGCTCGCGGTCAGACCTGTCTCTGGCTCTGGAGGACTGCATGGCCGCTCTGGATCTGTTCCTCAGAAACGACTTTGAGGAGGCGCAGACCCGGCTCAAATGCAGGTAGGAGAACAACCTGAACCCCCGGCTAAAACAGCTGCTGTGACCAAGCCCTGACCCTCCTGTTGGCTCTCGTGGTCAAATTTAGAGACAAACACCTGATTCATGCAAACAGCTATGTCAGTGGGTGTGTTGGACTGTCAAATGTTTGCTAAACGAATAGACATGGTTAAATATATAGCTGCTTATCATAAGTGTGTTAGCATTGTGGATATAAGCATGTTAGCATTGACATTGTGTGACTATGTTCGCAATTTTATTGAAAGTTTGTTAGCATTTTTGATTTGATCATGTTAGCATTGAGCTAGTGATCAGTTAGCATCGTCATTGTGTGTGTGTGTTAGCATCTTAGCATCATCAGTCTTGTTTATCCTTAACTGACATCTTACTGCATCGTTGAAACTGATAGGAAGGCAGGGAAGGGTACCACAGGACAATGTCACACGCATGTATTTTGCTTCTGTTTTGACAAAAGTCTTTTCTTTCTTGATTTATTACAAATATCTCTGCCTGTACTTTGTGCTAATGGGAGTCTGGCTTCCTTAGAAAACAAAACCTCAATTCATTTGTCCCATAATAATGCCAAAAAAGAGGAAAAAACCTCTTGTCGTTACAGAACATTGTGTTGCTTTTAATTCCAGTTTAAAAATCAATACACAAGCCAAATACGCATTCATTGGCACATTTATAATATAGTCTGCCCACTTCAGGGAGGGCTGAAGGACTGTATTTTGCTGCTGACGCTGATTATATAATGGACGTGCTGCTCTGAGTTACAGTCACAAACACACCCCGGCTCTAGTTTTGTATTCCGGCTGTGTCAGGAATCAGGTTACTTCATTGTTCACAGCTTATTCTCTTCTACATTACCAGAAACCTTATCACACCGTCCCTATTGTCCTCCAAACATTTTCTATCTGCTCTCTGGGCCACTCCTTATAGGCCCTAGTTTCTTCTTTTCAGTGCTGGCTTTAAATCGAGACAGAAGAGCAGCTTGTTGTCAGGCTCAAATTATTTTTATAACAGAGTCTAGATGAACAGCTATAGAGTTTTGTGAGGAGCCATTTTGGTGTCTAGTACATGTCGGAAAATGTATGAGTGATGTCATTTGCTAAAAATAGAAATAAATGGAGCACTGAAAAAGGTTTGGCTTACTTGAAACTAATTAACCTGCTGTATCCTCATGGTTGATTACACTTTTTGAAGATAGAATCGGAGGATGAAACCCTCTTTATTTGTCACATACATGCACACAGCAGAGCACACACAGTGAAATTGGTCCTCATTTAACCCATCCTAGTAAATGCCAATCCCAGTGGGCAGCTATTGTGCAGCGCCCGGGAAGCAATGGGGATTGTAGGTGTCCGGTGCCTTGCTCAAGGGCACCACAGCAGGGCCCAGGAGGGGAACTGGGACCTCTCCAAGTAGCAGTCCACTTTCCACATTTCAAGTCTGTTCGGGGACTTGAACCGGCGATCCTACGATTCCCAGTCCAAGCCCCTACTGACTGAGCCACTGCTGGACAACTGATCGACTGCTTTGTGTGCCGCATTGGAAAAAGGCGTCTGTTAAATGGGATATGTTTTATTTTCTAAGCTCTGACTCGGTTGTGGACACTTGGACACAACATAAAAAGCTGATGCGAGGTTTTAATTATAATATATTTAAGTATTTAAAAAGTCCAACCTGGTGGAAAGTCCGTTGACTTAGCAATTGATCTTATTTCTGACTCGATTATTATTCCCTCAGTTCTGTGTGAGCTCTCTCTCTACCTCCTTTTGTCACTGAAGTGCACCTGAACAAACACGAGCTGCAGATCTGACCCTGTTTGTAGCTGAAGCTGAGCCCAGATGGTTGGATTTGACACATGCAGTAAGATAGAGTCAGAAGTCAGATTAGACTTAAGATCTATCCTATAATAGTCACAGGCTCCATTGAGATCCATTGTATAGTGCTGTTTAACATTTGAACGCAATACCAACGATGATTTGTGTTACAGACAAGATACATGTTTATTTACTTGCTCTTTTTTATGCAGTTAATTTACATTAAATTTCATTTAGATGAAGCTTTTATCCAGAACAACTTACAAAATAAACCAGAATGATAGAAACTCTGAAGAAATTGCAGATATATTCACTTCAAATAAGCCAAACTATTAGAAGCGCTTGTTGGTGAGTTTCAAATGGGCTAAATTCATTAAGTACTTTATGTTTTTTACGTCATTTATGGACATTATTTTAGGTTAGAAGGTTTTTTATTTGCATAGTTTGTGCTTTTGTTTTGAAGGCAGACACTGGGGATTGGTATTTATTGAAGACAGTTGGAGGAGTGATTGGCATTGGAAAAGCGTGTCTTTTTTATAAAGGGAAAAGAGGACATATATTGGAAAGTAAACTGGATGAACACAGTTCTTGCCTGGAAAATGGACTGAATCCTGCATGAGATTTGCTACCTGCTGGTTGATTTTGAGATATAATTGTTTTATTTGGGGGACACATAGCTGCTACACCCACAGTCTTGTCTAATTTTCCTGTTTGCTGCTTTAGAAAAAGGGTTTTGTAAACATTATGTAAGGTGTGATGACATCTGCTGCATTGTGAGAGAGATACTCCGAAAGACTGCAGGACAAAGCAGATTTGAGGAAATCAAACTCCAGCAGGACCTTTCCTCTTCCTCCTCCTCAGTGTTCGTCTGCTTTAGTTCACGTTTACCAATTTCTTCTTCTTCCGTCTCCTTTTCTCCTTCATCCCGCTGTGACGCAGTCAGGTGGTACAAGGTTACACTGGAGTCTACGCAGCATGCACCACACACAAAACACACACTGTATTGGAGTCATGCACCAGCACCAGTTTTACGTGATGACAGTATGCAGGAGTGAAATAAAAAACACTGTAAATGCCTCCCTGCAATGCGACACACACACACACACTCACACACACACACACACACACACACACACACACACACACACACACACACACACACACACACACACACACACACACACACACATATTCGATCTCAAGCCACTGCAGTTGACATGACGATGTGTCCTTGGGCAATACACTTACTCATTGGTGTGTGTGAATGTTAGTATTTCTTTGTATGGCAGCCTCTGTGTGAATGTGAGTGAATGGGTGAACTTGTTCATGTAAAAGCGCTTAGAGGGGTATCACACACACATACACAAGCACACGCATTCCTATCACTCTTGAGAAATGAACCCTGACATACATTTATTGGAAACCTACCCTAATCCTAATCCTATTACATTACATTGTTATGGGGTCTAGGACCCGCAGTGTGTCTGTGTAAACAGATTAAATGTCACCACAACATACAGTGGGGCAAAAAAGTATTTAGTCAGCCACCAATTGTGCAAGTTCTCCCATTTAAAAAGATGAGAGAGGCCTGTAATTTTTATCATAGGTACACCTCAACTATGAGAGACAGAATGAGAAAAAAAATCCAGGAAATCACATTGTAGGATTTTTAATGAATTTATTTTCAAATGATTGTGGAAAATAAGTATTTGGTCAATAACAAAAGTTCATCTCAATACTTTGTTATATACCCTTTGTTGGCAATGACAGAGGTCAAACGTTTTCTGTAAGTCTTCACAAGGTTTTCACACACTGTTGCTGGTATTTTGGCCCATTCCTCCATGCAGATCTCCTCTAAAGCAGTGATGTTTTGGGGCTGTCGCTGGGCAACACGGACTTTCAACTCCCTCCAAAGATTTTCTATGGTGTTGAGATCTGGAGACTGGCTAGGCCACTCCAGGACCTTGAAATGCTTCTTACGAAGCCACTCCTTCGTTGCCCTGGCGGTGTGTTTGGGATCATTGTCATGCTGAAAGACCCAGCCACGCTTCATCTTCAGTGCCCTTGCTAATGGAAGGAGGTTTTCACTCAAAATCTCACGATACATGGCCCCATTCATTCTTTCCTTTACACGGATCAGTCGTCCTGGTCCCTTTGCAGAAAAACAGCCCCAAAGCATGATGTTTCCACCCCCATGCTTCACAGTAGGTATGGTGTTCTTTGGATGCAACTCTGCATTCTTTCTCCTCCAAACACGACGAGTTGAGTTTTTACCAAAAAGTCCTATTTTGGTTTCATCTGACCATATGACATTCTCCCAATCCTCTTCTGGATCATCCAAATGCCCTCTAGCAAACTTCAGACGGGCCTGGACATGTACTGGCTTAAGCAGGGGGACACGTCTGGAACTGCAGGATTTAAGTCCCTGGCGGCGTAGTGTGTTACTGATGGTAGCCTCTGTTACTTTGGTCCCAGCTCACTGCAGGTCATTCACTAGGTCCCCCCATGTGGTTCTGGGATTTTTGCTCACCGTTCTTGTGATCATTTTGACCCCACGGGGTGAGATCTTGCGTGGAGCCCCAGATCGAGGGAGATTAGCAGTGGTCTTGTATGTCTTCCATTTTCTAATAATTGCTCCCACAGTTGATTTCTTCACACCAAGCTGCTTACCTATTGCAGATTCAGTTTTCCCAGCCTGGTGCAGGTCTACAATTTAGTCTCTGGTCTCCTTTGACAGCTCTTTGGTCTTGGCCATAGTGGAGTTTGGAGTATGACTGTTTGAGGTTGTGGACAGGTGTCTTTTATACTGATAACGAGTTCAAAAAGGTGCCATTAATACAGGTAACGAGTGGAGGACAGAGGAGCCTCTTAAAGAAGAAGTTACAGGTCTGTGAGAGCCAGAAATCTTGCTTGTTTGTAGGTGACCAAATACTTATTTTACCGAGGAATTTACCAATGAATTCATTAAAAATCCTACAATGTGATTTCCTGGATTTTTTTTTCTCATTTTGTCTCTCATAGTTGAGGTATACCTATGATAAAAATTACAGGACTCTCTCATCCTTTTAAATGGGAGAACTTGCACAATTGGTGGCTGACTAAATACTTTTTTGCCCCACTGTAAGTGATACACACAGACACACACACACACACACACACACACTGAAACTAAACTACTTTAGATACTCTTTAATACAGCTTTGATTATCTGGATGCACTTTAATCAATCACACATCCATAACTTTCCCCCCTACATTCCTGTTTATGGTCAATGCAAGCTGGCGCCTATCCATCTACCGCTCCTAGTTTACACGACTATAAGCTAATTGCTACTCTCATATAGGACTCTTGCTTCAGATATTGAGGGTGTATTTCTCTCCTCCTTAGTCTCGGAGCTGCTGCAGGTTCTCTGTTGTGGAGACATGTCTGCTCAGTGCTCAGCTTTAAATCTCACAGGGTTGCAGCCGCAGCTCCCTTTATTTGCCAGCTCTCTGTTCAAACATGCCACCAGATCGAGTCCAGACAAAATGGTGCAATCTTATTCCCTCAATCACTCTGTCCTGCCCCATCCTTTAAAGATATGACGTCAAAGTTTCAGGACTATACAGAGCGTGGTTATTTCTGCTAATGTGCAATATCACAGAGTACAAATACTATAAGCAAATGGCTTGCATTCAAAAGGGAGAACAGATTAGCAACAAAATGAATGAAGTAAAATGAGGGGAAAAAAAGCGCAATACTTTGCTGGGAATTTAAGTGGAGAAGAATTATAAAGTAGTATGATATAGAAATACTCACGTCCACGCTGGATGTATTTTGTCTGAGATAAACAGTGTTGGATGTTTTGACGTTCGGACCATTACTGCACTTATCGTTAATACTCGTGTAAAGTACAAATATGTCCGTCAGTAAAATACTTGAGTAAATATACTTAGTTAATCTCCCCCACAGCATGCAGGCCTTCTTGTTAAGAAAGTGCAACTCTTTCCATCGTGGAGCATTGTGGTGGAAACATGTGTGAGATCCATAGTGTCGTTGACCTCCGTGCCCTCTGAGCTCTGAGTTAATGCTGATTGAAAAATATCTGAGTGCTGCCGTGAAATATTTGGAGTTCTCCGCCTCTTTAGGCACGAATCACCTCGCAGCTCCGCGCTAAAGGTTTTCTCAGCTGCTGTCTCACGTAAACCTGACACAATGGAAATGTAAAGCAGGAATCTTTCGTCTGTTCCTCCACCTTCTCTGACTCACTTTTTGCTTCCTAGATGATATTGAGTTAGTTCTTCTCTACTCACTGGATAAGAATGGGCAACACTTCTCATGTCACCCATATCCATAATGCATTTTAATATGTTTTACAGGCGGTCATGATGGAAAAAATAACCCCCGACTGACCGCACATTGTTTTTAGAATCGACCAAAAGTCATATTTAGTTCTTTAGGGGCGGCAGTGGCTCAGTCAGTAGGGACTTGTTCTTGGGACCGAAGGGTCGCCGGTTCACGTCCCGATCGGACCAAAAAAAATATGGAGTGAGCTGGTAGCTGGAGAGGTGCCAGTTCTCCTCCTAGGCCACTCTCGAGGTGCCCTTGAGCAAGGCACCTAACCTCTATCTGGTCCCTTGGCGCCGGGTACCTGGCGGCCTCTCTGCTCTGCCACCTCTCCTCTGCATGTGGTTGTGTGTGCATGTATTTCCTCTGTGTTTGTGCATGTATATCCTCTGTGTGTTTAATGTGTGTCAACACAACAGAGTAGAGAAAGCAATTTCCCTGTAAGGGATTAATAAAAGTATGTCTTCTTCTTTATTCTTCAGGTCAGAATTCAGAGAAAACATTTTTAACTTCCAAGAAAAAAATTCAGAATTTCCGAGAAAAAGTCAGAAATAGCTTTTATTTTTCCTCTCAGAACTTTCTCAGTCATTTCTTTTAAACTACTCTTCAAGGTCGTGGCGGTGTCTCGTTGTGCTACATTTCCATAGGTTGAAAAATCTGTTTATGCAAAGGTAGTGCTATGTTGGCTGGTTGTAGCTCAGAGTTGGATCACAGCTGATCACATGATTCAGTCTGTGGTGAACACCAGTGAAACGGTGCTAATGCAGACTGAGGGCATTCTTCCCTGCCACCTCGGCCTTTAGGTTTTATCAAAAATATTCCTTGTGTTTGTCCATATGTGCGATACGGTACATACGTAACACATAAAGCTATTCAAGCCACCTGCGTTTTGTTTTTTTTGTGCTTTCCTCTAAGTCATTCTTTCAAGTAATGGTGTATAACTGGAACAACAAGCGATTTCAACTGGAACAACAAGAAGATCTACTGGAAAAATGTGTCTGTCACATGCAACACTTTAACCCCTCCTACATACTGTATCTGCTGGAAGCTTAGACGCAGGGTGTGACGCGACACACCAGCAGCCGCAGATATAAATAGACACTAAATGTTTTCTAGTGATGTGGCTTTAGTCCTCCGAGTATTTAACCTTGTCTGGTGTTAGCTGGAATTGATTACGCTGCTTTTAACATTTGTGCCAACAGTGGTCCCACGATGTGTCATTTCCACAGCCAGATAAAGATGGGCAAAACACTCAGTTCTTTAACTTAATTGAAAGTAAAACTACTATAATTGTGCATTCAAAATGACTTAAAGAGGCCCTATTGTGCTTTTTCGGGTTTCGCTTTCCTGTAGTGTGTTATAAAGGTTCATGTTAAAGAAAAACAAAGACATTTTTGAACATTAAAGCATGGAAACATGTCACAGTAGAGGCACAGAATACAAATACGAGCCTGAAAATCTCCTTAACTTTTTCTAGAACTGATATGTACGTGTTTTGTTTTTTTTTGCAGAACCAAAGACAGCATGTACCACGCTCTGACCTACGCCACCATCCTGGAGATGCAGGCCATGATGACCTTTGACCCCCAACACATCCAGGCTGCAGGGAACACCATGAAGGACGCGCAGGCCATCTGTCAGCGGTGAGACTTTTCCCACAAACACCTGGGGGAAATACTGCCCTGAGGACAATGAGATGTACAATTAGACTAATCAACCAAATAGCAAGAAGAATCCTCCAGGTTTAAATGTCTCAAACACACAACTTAGATTTAATGACATTTTATTGTCCAGGTTGCCGTTGACACAGGTGGGTTTTGAGTGTGTGATAGTAGATGTGTAGACTGTCTGCAGTCCTGATATACAGTGTTGCATTGAGTACGTTTTTCTGTAATTCTGGATGTTAGCATCGCGAGGGCTCCCTCTACAGCAATCCAATAGGAGTTTCCATTGGATATTGGATGGTGCATGACACATTCTCAATGGCAAACAACTTCTATGATACTTACACAGTTTGCTCAGTTTTATAATAGTTGAAGCGTTAATGCTAAGTAAAAAGCTAATGTCAGGAGGTTAAGAGTTCGGGATGGTTTGTTGACGGTCATGCTGATGAAGGAGGAGGAGACGGGGATGAGCATCAGCCACAGCAGCCAGTTCACCGACTTCTTGCTACGCGGCTCCAGACGCTCCGGCTCCGTCTTCAGCTTCTCGAAGTTCAGATCCTGCTGACACATTGGCTGGCTCAGTTCAGCAGGATCATTTCCACATATTAACACCACTTTATGACTTCTGAAGTATAAAGCTAACTATATATATACTATAAAAAAAACGACAGCACTGTCACATGACATCACGTCACCACCGCTAAGCTAAAGGTGGCTAATGTTCAGCAAGATGACCCGTAGTCGTCTCGTTTAGCCACTTGTTAGCAACCGCCGTTTTTATGACACATTAGATTCAGATCTTCACCAGTGGGGTATTATGTGACGTCTTATATGTTGTAAAAGAACACTTTAAAGTCTCTTAAGCTTTTGTTTAGTACGGACCTTATTTCAGGCTTCTAACCACAAATATGTTTGTTTTTTTTAAAGGAGGAGGGAACCGGCAATGCTAAAATGCTGACTAATTTCCAGGTTTTAGGACTCATTCCTGCACCCATCTGTTTATGATGAGCTTGTTCAACAACTTTGGAGCCAGGATGTTTTTTTTAGTTGGCTGCAGAATTAACTTTTGCTTCCTTAAAGCCAGTCAATCCAGAGAGGAGCCAGATTTAGAAACAAAGAAAAATGCTGGATGATTCTAGAAATAAAAAATGATCAAACATTTAGTCAGTCAGACTCTCGGCTCAACTGGTTCCCATTAGCAACATCATAACAAAACCAGAGGACATGTTTTAGGTCATCCCCACCCCCTGGACAAAGGAATTTCACAAATCGCTGGCACATTACTCTTGGAGACGCTGCGACAAACTGCACATCTGCTCGGGCCACGCAGAGAAACCCCCCCCCTCTCCCCTTAGCCCAATCTAAGCTGCAGTTTCCCGTTCCAATGTTGGGACTCTACATGTTTACACCGTCAGCACCTTGTGGTAACTTCCCCAGGCAGCAGCCTCCTGTATTTACTGTAAAGATGCCGAGTCTGGCCTTGAAACATGATAGGCAAAGAGATGCAGGACAATGCTGCGCTGCTGGAAAACAATCCTGAAGATTGTTTTACAGAAACAAACACACACTGATAACTCAATAATGCTTTTGCTGCTTCCTCCATCAGGAACCGCAAGAAGTCCAGCTTCTCCAAAAACTTCACAGAAGGTCAGTCAAGTCCTGTACTGACATCACACACACATGAGCCCGACATACACACATGACATTTACAGATGCATCTCTCTAGCTACCTGTCCACCCGCTGTAATTTGATCCAATAGGGACTTGAACTGGTGAGCTTTTGGTTCCCAAGCCAAATCCCTACCGAACCACTGCCCCCCTAAATTGTATTGTTTTTGCTCTGAGAACACTTTAATGATCAATCATTATAAAACATATCAGAGATATTATTCTGAAATGGACCAATCAAACAATGACTACTTTTACTGTCGCTACTTTAAGTACATTTAGAGGAGAGTACTTTCTACTTTCACTGGAGGAACATTTAGAATACTTTTACTGTGACAGAGTATTCCTACACTCTGGTACTTCTACTTTACTCAAGTACAAGATCTGAGTACTTCTACTTTACTCAAGTACAAGATCTGAGTACTTCTACTTTACTCAAGTACAAGATCTGAGTACTTCTACTTTACTCAAGTACAAGATCTGAGTACTTCTACTTTACTCAAGTACAAGATCTGAGTACTTCTACTTTACTTAAGTACAAGATCTGAGTACTTCTACTTCTACTCAAGTACAAGACCTGAGTACTTCTACTTTAGTCAAGTACAAGATCTGAGTACTTCTACTTTACTCAAGTACAAGATCTGAGTACTTCTACTTTTACTGAGTACAAGACATGAGTACTTCTACTTTTACTGAGTACAAGATCTGAGTACTTCTACTTTACTCAAGTACAAGACCTGAGTACTTCTACTTTACTCAAGTACAAGATCTGAGTACTTCTACTTTACTCAAGTACAAGATCTGAGTACTTCTACTTTTATTCAAGTACAAGATCTGAGTACAAGATCTGAGTACTTCTACTTTTACTCAAGTACAAGATCTGAGTACTTCTACTTTTACTCAAGTACAAGATCTGAGTACTTCTACTTTTACTGAGTACAAGTTCTGAGTACTTCTTCCTCCTCTGCTCCGACTGAAGATAACTGTGACTCTATGTTTTCCTCAGAGGAACTTCATGCTGAGGTCTGCTATGCTGAGTGCCTCCTGCAGAGGGCAGCGCTAACCTTCCTACAGGTCAGCATCAGAAATCCTTCCACTGAACAACAAGTGTATTTCTCCACTGATACTCTCATGTTTGGTTATATTAATTCTCTGTTCCTTTACCTCTCTTTTGACTTTCAGGATGAAAACATGATCAGTTTCATCAAAGGGGGGATCAAAGTGAGGAACAGCTACCAGACATACAAGTGAGAATTTAACGAGCAAAATATAATTAGTGTTCTCATCTCTTCTTGCTTGTGTTGTTTTTTCCCATTATTATTCATTATTTATTATTATTTATTAGTATATCTTTTCATTTTTAGAATGTTATATTTATTCATGTATTTATTTATTCATGACTTTATTCATTTGCTTATTTTTTTACCTTTATTTTTTATTATCATTTCTTCATTATTATTATTAATAAACCAGGAAAGTGTACATTTATAATCATTGCTTTAAATATGGCTGTTTTTTTTTCACCCTAAAATATAATGCCAATAAAAAACAAAATCATATCACATAGAAACAAGATCTCTTATCACACCGTGTATATCTGTCTGTACTTTATAAAACCTTTCCTGGTCTCTTCTTGATCTACTTTATTTCTCTTCACCTTCACAGAGAGCTTCACACAATCCTCCAGTCCTCTGGATACTCCCACGGGGAAAACCACGGGCACTTTGAGGGTGGTGTGAAACTGGGAGTAGGAGCCTTTAACCTGGTACGTACAAGGCTAAATGTTTGCTTTTGTAATCGTACAAAATAAAAGTTGATTGCATCATGAATTCTGGGACTCAGCACTTCCTGTACATATCCAGCCTCTACCACAGTGAGAACAAAGACACACCTACTTGTTGTCTTAAGTGATGCTTTAGTGGCTCATATTTAAACAGAAGTGCACACACTTTAATTGTGAGTAGTGAGATCAGCTATAATCTAACATGCGGAAGTTAAAGTTAAATGTTCGTGAAGAAGATCTAAAAATATAGAATAGAATATGTTTGTGTCGGGCTTCTGAATTGCACTTGTCTACTTCCTGCAGATGATCTCCATGTTGCCCACGAGGACGCTGAAGCTGCTGGAGTTTGTCGGTTTCTCTGGTAATAAGGTGAGGCTACTGACATGTGAGCGTTTGCCTGAAAGAGGAAACAGCGCGCAACACTAAAGCTCTCTAATAGCGGAGGTTAGAGATGATTGACAGGCCAGGGATTTTTTTTTGCTGCCAGAGGTGATTGATTCCTGCATCTGAAACTCGTTGTAGGCGTAAACCGTATCTGTAATTTCAGCTGAGAGGAAATCAAGCTTGTGATATGTGGTGAAACTCTTATGATGAATGAACCTGTCACTTTATGGCTTATTGTTGCTTTGATCACAATGACTGTACTGTTTCTCTGTTTCACAACTTTCTATTAGTGTAGCTAAATAAATGCATGTCCGTTATACGTCCCTATATCGCTGCACTTATTATAGTCGTAGTTTGAATGATTTACCTTCCTGTTGCAAAACAATATCCCACACACACTTCTGAGGTCTCAAGAGTTATGACATCGGCAATGCAAGTTTATGTTTGATATAGGTATGTGTTTAACAAAAGAAAAGCAAGAAACAATACTTCAATACATTTGAAAACAGTCGTTAAAAGGCTAGGAGAATAGAACCAAAAACAAGATGAAATGGAATTAAAGGGAAATAAAATACAAGACTTAGAGTTACAGTGAATAGTAATTTGATTCCATAAAAACCAGCAGCAGACAGGAGGTCTTCAGTCCGGATTCAAAAGAAGTGAGAGCTGCAGTTTTCTGGGCGTTTGTTCCAGATGTGTGGAGCATAATAACTGAGCATACTGTATCTGTGTTCACATTGGATGCTTAGAAGTATGCATATGGTGCTCTCCAACACAAACATTAAAACAACTATAATGATGTATTTATTTGTGTGTGTGTGTGTGTGTGTGTGTGTGTGTGTGTGTGTGTGTGTGTGTGTGTGTGTGTGTGTGTGTGTGTGTGTGTGTGTGTTCCTGCAGGAGTTTGGTCTGCAGCAGCTTCAGGAGGGCTCGGCTGACAGCACGTTCAGGTCCTTCCTCTGCAACATGCTGCTGCTCTGTTACCACACCTTCATGAGCTTCATACTGGGTGAGCAAATATGCCGTTATGACAGTGTACAGTATTTATTTGACGTTCTGATTCATCTTTTTCTATCCCTATAGTTTTTCCTGTATTGTGAGCTTTTATTTAGCGTTTTTTTAAAATGATTTGTAAAGCTTTTTTAAACAATATTATCCCTGCAACTTACTTGCACATTTATGTCCAAAACAATATTTTAAGTCTTTAATTTGATGTCATTTGTATTAGCAGCATCAATGTGTATGAAAACGTTTGCTCTGCTCTGGACTCACTAGCATTACTCAGCTTTTCGGTCTCTCTGCAGACGCTTACATTAAACTTACAGAAAGGCCTCCTTGGTCTTTTGACTTTCCAATTTACATTACTGAAACTGGTTTTGTTGTGTGTGTCTCGCAGGCACTGGAGAAGGAGACGTTGAGGATGCAGAGAAACTCCTGCAGCCGTACCTCGAGAAATATCCTAAGGTTTGACAGAACTTTCAAAAAGTGTGATTTTCTCGACTCCTGCATAATTAAAAATATTCCCAAATAAAACTGTGTGTTTTTCTTTCCAGGGATCCATCTTCTTGTTCTTCGCTGGTCGAATAGAGGAGATCAAAGGCAACTTGGATGCTGTGAGTCCCCGTCATTTTCATACAGACACTCAACGAACACAGAGCACAGCATTTTCCACGTAGACAACAAAACCCCTCTTTATAAAAACTTGTGATTCCTAGCTTTTATTTCCACTACCAGTATTTTTTGAACATTTGCAACTTCTACAGTTCATCTAATACAATGAATATGTACATTAAAAAACGGTATAAACAGTATAACAATGGAGCTGATGAATTCACATATTTAGCACTGGATCAAATGCTGAACAAACGATAAGTATAATGTAATTCAACAAGCTGAAAATAACCCCCCCCCTCACACATACAGATACAGATAGGATTAAATGAGTATTGCTGAAACTTGGCAGGAGCAATAAACAATATTTAACAACTTAAAACAATTCAAGGTCAAAGCTTTGAGTTGAACCCTCAGCGTAGTCTACACAAGATCTCATCCGAATGTTCTCTGCATAATGACATCCTCACTGGATATGTTTGACTGAGGGGAGGTCCTGACTGTTTGCAGGCTATCGAGCGTTTCGAGGAGTGCTGTGAGGCGCAGCAGCAGTGGAAGCAGTTCCACCACATGTGTTACTGGGAGCTGATGTGGTGCTTCACCTACAAGAGGCACTGGAAGATGGCCTACTTCTACGCTGACCTGCTCAGCAAGGAGAACACCTGGTCCAAGGTGAGCTGCTGTCGGGGTGGAGTAAAGTTTTTCTTGATTTATCACAATAAAAAACTGGTTTTCATTCCCACTGTATGATCATAACACCACACAAAGCACTGCCTCTGGTTAGTGCTGGATTTTATCTATTATTTAATCAGGCTGAGATATGAATCCATTTCTCAAGAAAGACCTGAGAACAGGAACCAACAACAACAGCAAAACAGAACATCGGCTTCATGCAGTAGTTAGAATTTGTGGTCTTTTTTTGTGCTTTAATTTGTTGTCATGAAATTCTGTTGCATTGTTTTCTAATTATTTAAAGAACTAAATGTTATCATTCTTAAGGACTACAGATGAAAAATAATCTCTTGGCTAACTCTTAAAGCAACAGCATACTGGGTAGATTAGAAGTAGAGTCCTGCATCATATCATATACATGTAGCATGTGTTATTACATCCAGCTCAGGGAATATGACAAAAGAGGGGAGACAAGTCAGGTAAGGAGTTTAGTGATGCATTAATTAAAGTGATAACATATTATCAAAGACAAGGTGAGTGTAGAGTTGGTGTGTGTATGTGTAGCAGGCGAGAGACGAACCAAAACCGGGTCTGGGTGGCTCCTGGAAGAGAGAGAGAGAGAGCCATGAAAAGTGAAGCCTGCATTTGTAGCCTCGGTGGAGACACTCACAGGTGTCCCCCACTTCAAACTAACGACCCTCCCTGACAGCAGCAGACTCAGAGGGGAGAGGGAGGGGTCGTCACAGTAGCTAAATAATTAAAGTGTTAAATAAATCAAGTGCAACATAAAAGGTCAATGTTTGCCTCCATAATGTATGTGGGGTACTAGAGGTATATGTAGCAGGAAATGGAAGCACTTAAGTAAAGTATTACCATGTCAAAATAGTAGTGAAGTACAATAATTGAGAGCATTATCTTTATTACGTAGGTGATAGTGGGGGAAAAGGAATTACATTTGATTGCTTTAGAAAGACAGAAAGCTTTCTTATCAGCTTAAAGTTGCTAACAAAGAGTAACGCCTTGAAACTATCCGAAGACAGAGAATGGGTTTGAGTTGTGCAGACCTGGTCCGACTCTCTAAACTCCACACAGTCGACGTTTCCTCTCTCCTGATCTCATTTGAAACAGAAAATACGTAACCACTTTTTCCTCCCTCAGGCGACCTATGCGTATATGAAAGCAGCCTACCTCAGCATGCTGACTCCGGACGATTGCCTCACCTTCGGGGAGACTGCGCTCACTCTGTTCAGGTATGAACTCCCAGAGCTGCTCACAGCGGCCGCAGTGAAACGTACATTAGATACAGCTGCAACATGACCGTGATGAACACAAAAGACTATCCACTAATATTAAAATACAATTCTGATAAAGGCCATACATTTGTGCTTTGTTATATTTCAGGCAGGTCCCGGGGCTGAAGCAGAAGATAGCGGGGAAATCTTTACCAACAGAGAAGTTTGCAATCAGGAAAGCCCGTCGCTACCTTTCAGAAAACCCCATCCCTCTTCCTGCTCCTCCTCTGGTCAGTGCTACCGAGTAGAAACACAAGATGTTATTGAAGTGTAACTGGATCAAGAAAAAAGGGAAATTCTAGTTCCATTTGCAGGTTTCACTCAAAGCCAATATCGTTATTTTTACGCCTCATTTATCTGACACTTACTTTAGAGGTTAGGGTTAATAGTTGATGCAAAATATAAATAAACTGGGATATAAATATCACATATTATAGGTTACAATGTCCAGCAGCAATATATAAAGTCATTAAAATTAGCTCCATATTTTCCAGCGTTGATGAACCCATGAATTCCTCAATAACCAAAAATCCAGTAATTTAATATATGATTCTAAAATGGGCCATTACGTACAACAAGTTTTACTTAAGTAAGGTTTTAAATGCCGGATTTTTTTACTCCTTATTGTGCATTTTCTTGCTACTTCTACAGGTTGCGTAACAGCGACCTACACTCAAAGGACTCGATGAACTAGTGTTACACGAATTCCCGTTCTATATGTCCAATCCAAAAAGAGAATTGAGAGTTGTTAGTTAGTATTCATCTCTATTAACTAAAATAATCACATTTTGTACGGTTTGTGTGTATTTGTGTGTTATCTAGGAGATGATGTACATCTGGAACGGCTACACAGTCATTGGCAAACACAAGGACCTGACTGAAGGCATGCTGAAGACACTGCAGGAGGCGCAGGCTAAACTCGTCAGCAGCCCAAGTACGCAGGAATATTCCCCCACGCCAAGAGCATCGTTCAAATAATCAAGATTTCTTATTTTATTTTATTATATGTTGATATAAATATTAAATTAATTGCTTTTATTTAAGATGCTGTACTGATTTAGTTGAAGCATTTCAGAGAATTATATTATTATATTTATACGTTTTTATTTATCATTTTAAATGTAGGTGTGTAATTGTATGTTTATTTAATGAATATTATTGTTATTATTAATCAAATCATTATAAATGAATAAATACATTATCATTAAAAACCTTTATTTGTAAATCACTTTTGAAATATTATTTTACCTTTTTTTTTAGACAAATAAAAAGGTAATTCACAAAAGATAGTGAAATACATAAGACAACTACACACACCAATAAACAACGACGCAGTTAAGTTCAGATTCTGGAGGAATAAATAGTGCATAGTCTCAGAAAACCCTCTTTATAAAATATCTAAGGGATTTAAAAGGTGAATCTGATTTTGCATTTTAATCTGTAAATATAATCCCTTTGAATGTTTGTCCAGGGTTACTCTACATGTGTTGTAATTGGTTTGGTCCTGTTGTGTGTATGTGTGTGTGTGTGTGTGTGTGTGTGTGTGTGTGTGTGTGTGTGTCAGGGTCAGAGTTCACCATAGATGATCAGTGTCTGCTGAGCCTGCTGAAGGGGCTGTGTCTCAAACACCTGGGGCGTCAAGAGGAGGCCGAACACTACTTTACCCTCGTCCTCTGCAAGTACGTAATGTGCACGGACATGTACGCTACATGCACGCTCAACCAACCTGAAAAACATATACTGTAGTTTCATATCATCGCCACTTAACCTGTTGTGCAAGTGGCTGAAGGGTATCTTCTTCCATCTTGTAACCACTGTGCGTTTTTCCTGCAGTGAGTCTCAGATCAAGTACGACCACTACCTGATTCCTAACGCTCTCCTGGAGCACGGCCTGCTGTGTCTGGAGCAAGGCAGGAAATCTGAAGCCATCAGACTGCTAGAAACCGCAAAGTAGGTTTTAAAATTGATGATTCTGCATTTTCATACTCAGTATATACCTACGCGTCAGCACTTTTGATAATGTTTAAAAATGAATGTCTTTATTCATCATAAATGTTATGCATGGTAGAAGAAACAACAAGGTTTGCTTTCACTTTATTGTTTGTGATTTATGGGTTTATAACAACACACATGGATGTATTGCTAGAGGGCACAGATACAGGGGCCCAATTACTTATAACATATTACTCAAAGAGACACATACAAGCCAGGAAGAGACTCAAAATGAACCCATAGGGAAGCATTCATGAAAAACCGACGCCAAATGACTACAAAGAGATAAGAAATTACGACAAAGATAGAAATGACCAGCGAAACATGCAAAATGACTACAAAGGGACACAAAATGATCAAAAAGGGACTACAAGGTTGTGCAAAATGACTTTAAAGCAATACAACTTTACTATAGAGACACAAATTGATCATTAAAAGATAAAAAATGACTACAAAAAGATGCAAAATTAATATAAAGAGACAAAAACAGCCACAAAAGGCTTATAAAAATAAGCAAAATGACTACAAAGAGACAGAAAATGATCAAAATTACACACAAAATGAATACAAATAAATGTAAAATGACTATATCAAGACATTCAACGATCACAATGACACAGAGAAGCCCTGAGAGAGGCTCAATGACTACAAAGAGACCAACGGAGGTCTGGGTGTCTTGCTCTTATGTAAGGGAAGGTGGTGGGGCCTTTTGCACGAGTGTACTTGAGTGCTCATTATCTCTGTATATGCCCATAACAATACTCATAGATTGATCTCTGATTGTTAACGACTCTGTTTCAGGCAAAACTACAAGAACTACTCGATGGAGTCGCGGACTCACTTCAGGATTCAGGCAGCTCTGCACAAGGCTAAAGGCGTGGTGGAGAACGGCATCCATTCTCCGACCAGCCCTTAACGGACATAGGAAGGCCCACCAGAGCAGAGACAGCCTTCTGTTTCCCGCTCTCCCACAATGCAACACTCAGGGGGCTTGTGTTCCTGATGGGTGCTGCCCTTTCGGGTGGTTGCGGCTCTGTGTGTGGCCCAGTGTGGCTAAGGCAGGTTTTGCTTCGTCCTCTTCTAGAGGTATATTATGATGAAATCGGCTTCCTAGAGCGATTTGAAATAGAGACAAACGTGCCTATATTTATGAAACATTGCTTCTAGCAGGCTTGTTCGTCTAGCACGGTGGCTCCACCCATAAGGGGCGCACGAGGGTAGGAGACCAGGTGTGAAGCTCCACTATTATCCCCAGAATAACCACTTACCCAGTTTAGGGTGCAGGGTTGGATCTAATGGATTACCAAACACCCCCCATATGTAGATTACTCATGCAGACTCCGCCTCGCCAGGAGAAAATATAGACCTGGTTGCTATAAAAGCCCTCCCACCACTTTTAATCCTGTAAAATGGAGATTGTTGATCAAAATGACACAGAATTATGTGTTGACATCATGCACATATGTCATGCAGCTCACCACTGTTTTGTACCACGGTATTTGCCACCTTTATTTTGATATTTTAACAAAACCAATACGACCGATTTAGAGATTACACATTATTTATACGTTGGTTTCACTTTTACACTACATAAGCTTTTGTGTTTTCTAAGAGTGAGGGAACATTTGTATTGTTTATTTTACATTCTTTTGCTTTACTTGAAACCTATTGAAACACTGCATTTCTTTTCCAATTTCATTCAGTGTCCTTCTGTATTAACACTTGGGCTTTTGCACAGAGCTTTGTAAATCAGCCAAACTCTCCAGAGTCAAAGGATCATAAATGCAAAGAGTTGTTCTTTACATTTCTATATTGTAAATGGCACCTTTTTACACAAATTGTCCCGTTTTAAGAGGACAGATGAATGTGTCTTTTAGAAAGGCAGACTCCCTTCTTTTCTCCTCCTGGCGTTTGGGACGGGCTCCAGCAGTACTTGAGCTCGAACAAACGGGCCATTCACCCGCGAGCAGCAAAAGGACTGCGTGCTCGTCCGCCTGTTGCATCTTTAGTGAGTGAACAAGCTCTGAACGGGAACCAGCACAGTCTTCCTGCTTTGTGAACGTCCTCCGCTGCTCCTCTATCAGCCATGCTCGACAACAACCATCTATACAAGAACGTGAACATAATAACAACGCTCCTGTGTCAACAAATAATCTGTATATGAAAAAACAACGTTTGTAAGGATTGATGATAAGACAGAAAAGGGTCACCTCTAATCATGTTAGTGGGGAGGTTACGCTAAGTGTCCAAAACCTAGAAACTAAGATGGTGTCTCAAATGTTGGAATTAGAGAACTGTTGCTTTATTCATGATTAGAGTAACGTTTGGGATTCAAGACAATGACTAGGAGTCAGTTTCAATTTATTTTATGGGTGAAGGAAATCTACTTTTACATTTCTTTTAACGTATTTCAAAATGATGTTTCATTGTCTGATAATTAATTTAGCGTATTTTACTTTTTTCTCCCCTTTCGGTTTTGCAGAAATAGCTGAAAGAAACTCTTTCACATTTAGTGGCATTGTGATGTTTACAATCAGCGTATTTTATCAGGCACGGCTACTACTGTGCAGAATGACATTCCTGTACATACTGAATGTTTCTATTGTAATTTAAGATGAAATGATAAGCAACTAAAAAACAAACCACCCCATTTTGTGTTGTCTTTTTTGTTACCCGTGCACCACAAACAAAAGCACCAGATACAAAGTGTTCAGCTCTGAAGGTTATTATTTATAGAACAAAGAGGCCCTGCTTGCTTGAAAATCTTTGCACACGCTGTTCTCATCTAATCCTCTGGATACAGTGAGTAAGTAATCTCCTGTTGATATGCAAAGCAATGGGTATAAGGGATAAGGACACAAGGGATATTAGAATAGTAGGACTGAAACAGATTTATTTGAAAATAAGCAATGCAGACAAGCAAGAAACCCCTAAAATATCAGACTCAGAATTGGTTTTTGATGATGTTTTAAGTGATTAATGTATGTCAACACTATTCTTGTTGGTTTTTTGCACTTATTGTACGTCGCTTTGGATAAAAGTCAGTTTAATGCAATGTAATCAGAATCAGAAATACTTTATTCATCCCAAACTGGGATATTTTTTCGCTACAGCAGCAAAATACAATAGCAAAACAAATCATTAGAAATAGAAATAAGAAATATACAGATGTAATGGTTTTATTATGGTTACTCATATGAGGTATTTGCTTTGGTGTAAATGACGCATACGAAGACACAAAGAAGAATACGTTGTTGGTTTTTTAAAGAACCTAGCAAAAAATCTTACTATTAGAAAAGCTTATAAAAAAATATTGCACAAATAAAACAAGACAACATTTACTCACAATTCAAATATGTCATAAACTGAGTACAGTGAAATAAAATTGTATTTAAAGTGGAGAACTGTGCCGATTTAACATAAGGTTTAATCAGGGAATATTTTGAGCCCAGCACGGATCCCAGCAGAACTGCCATGAATCTGAATGAAGAATGAAGACTCATTTATCGACTAAATGTCTGTTTACGTTTTCAGCAATGTTCTGATTGGCTTAATCTGTGCTAGCTACAATCTGATTGGTTGCTTGTATCAAGGGGCGGGGCGGGCTCCGTGTTGCTACATCATCGGCTGTTTGTCGTTGTTCGGCAGCAGCTGCACACTGGAAAGTACCTGACAGCCAGCAGTGAGCATTCTCACAGGGAAAACCGTGAGATAAATGAAGGATTTAAATATCCTCTTCTTTCCACGGCCTCTTCCATCATTTCAAAATCTCGTAAGTGTTGTTTTAGCCTTTAAAATAACCGAGTGCTAGCTTATTTTTTTTAGATGCCAGCTCTTTGTATGGCTAGCAGCTAGCTGAGGGATGTGTTGTTGTTGTTGTCGTTGTCGTCTGGGAGAGGAGACCCGTCAGCTGTGCATGGAGAAACGCCTTCTTGTCGCCTGCTGACATTATCTGTGAGAAGTACCCGCTGTGTAACGCTGGTAAACACCGAGGGAAGGGGGAGTTTTTTTTGTTGGAAGGAGATGGGAAACTGTCTGAAATCTCCAACCTCGGATGATATTTCTCTGCTTCATGAATCCCAGTCGGACCGTGCCAGCTACGGAGACCCGGACCAGGAGCCACCGCCCCCCTATGAGGTAACTTCAAACCAGCCATAACATGACCTGCTAGACAGTGTCTTTGTGTCTAAGGGTTAAAATAATGATAATTAAGGGTGAGAATCAAAGGCTTTATTGTCCTCTGCACAGTACAGTGTAGATATGGCACGGCAGATCCTAAATCCCAGGCTCCTCCAACCGTGCAATACACCTAAGAAATAAACAATATATAAAATACTGCGAAAGACAAGTAAGTTGCAGGAAAAGTATATACATTATGAAATAAAATAAGTACTGTTTGCTTTAATACTACATAAATATGTGAAGAAAACATGTCCTGAAATGTGTGGCAGATCTGGCACAGTGTGCACATTGTCTGCCTTGCGAATATAATGAAATAAACCTTTAATGCCCCCTAAGGGATTTTTCTTTGCACAAAGAGGACAAAAGATATCAAAAACAACATCATATACCATCTATGATTAGCCTAATATAACATCAAAACATGAATATGGTGACATTTGTGATCAGAAAACCTTATTTGGGAAGTAAATATAGGTCATCAGGGGTTCAGAAAAGGTGCTGACTTTAGACAAATAACCCCCTCAGGTGATCCGAGCTTGTTGAGCAGCTGAATACTGAAGAAATGGCTGTAAACAAAAAAAATGTGAGGCTAAATTACACTCATTGCCAGAACCCTTCAAAGTAATCCGCTTTATTATATCCGGAGGTCCTGTCAACGCATACCGCTTCCCTGAATACTTATTGTGGTTCTGAAATGCAGCGTGATATCAACACTTGCAATAGTCTTCATTCTAAAAACTCAACCATGTATTTATTGTGCATTTAGTATCCATATTAAAGGGGCCCTCTTTTATAACATACAACTTTTCCTCAGCTGCTTCTGATCCCCTGCAGGACATGATCTCCGTTAGTCTGCTGTCCGTACTACCTGTATTTGATCATATGCAAACAGCCCAGGCCAGCTGTTCATATGATTGATTGTGTTACCCTTCTCTTGTGTACATTTCTATCTTGCGTTATGCAAGGCCTTGGCACAGTTTGCCTGTTAATAAGGTTAAGCCAAGCCTTTAAGAGAAGTGTTTTTTCAGCATGGGAAACCAGAGGTGGTATCAGGTCATGAGAGACGTTTATTGTAGAAAAATTACTCAATTATGTAACTTTTAGCAACAGAGATGCAAACAGAAAGGGGAAAATATGACGTACTACTGAGACAGTGTGTGTGTGGTATCATTCAAAGAGAAACGTTTATGCTTGACATGTTCATGCTATGTCAGTCTCCCTTTTAAAGATCTAACGTACTTTCACCAGCGGTTTTTGACTCTTAACGGGTTGGATCAATGATAGGTATTTGTTGTTCTGTATAGATCTCACTCTGTCATCATTACTGGTGAAAGGCAACAATGAAAGTTGGCCTTATCAGCTGAAACCGCATTGACAGGACACAGAAAACGAGGGGAAAATCAGTTCAGACGATGAGAAGTTCTACAGTAATTGCCGTAAAATAGTTTCCAATAGCTTTGTTTTCATATCAGTTAATTGGTTTTCATATTTCATGGTGCTCATGGTAATTAAATACGAGTATGCCATGTCAAACTCGGTGGAAATCGCCATCAGAGGAAGGCCCCAGTCTGTAACTCACATGTATTGGCATGGCTTTAGTTTGTTCTAAAAGGTAAACAAGTGCTGGCCTTTTCATCTTTTCATTTTCTAAAATCATTTAAAGACTGTTTTTGACAATCTGGATGATGATTAAAGTGTCGAATGAGTCTTGGCTCACACAAAAAAAAGTGCATTGAAATGTAAAAATACTTCCTGCTCTTCTCAAGTGAATTATCATCTGCTGTCATCAGTGACAGGGCCTGCCTCACAGTCAGCCACAGATAATGTGAAAACAGGGAGTCTTTGTTTGTGCAGGTTCACCACAAATCTGTCAACAGCCGGGTATAGACCAAAGCTCTGGTATCAGGGGTGATGGTGTAATGAACATTACTCAGTTTCTTTGCCCTCCTTAAGCTTTTCGGTTGTGCAGCTTTTCAATCTGATGGAGTTTCACAAGAGGGTTAACTGACTAGTTAAAAGCTACTTATAAAGGGCTCTTTCAGCCTGCCAGCTCTTTTCTCCCTGGTGGCCACAGTAATCAGCACCCTCACCATATGAACCCAGCATGAGAACACACATTTTTTTGTGTGCTTGCAGGTCAGACTAACACACTTTGAAAAAGGGGGCTGAAGGCTCCGCTATACTCGACTGTAAAGGCCAGAGTTCTCACTGTGCTCCATATTAGACAGGGAAGTTTATAGTTATGTTGAATAACTAGATGCCAGTGTCCCAACAAGGGATGGAAAATGAATCCAAATCCTATCAAAATTGCAATATGGACTAATCCATCTTCCATCGCTTATCCAGGGTCGATATAGAGGATTTCTTTTCAAGTTTGACTCACAGCCATTTATCCTAACAGGTAATCTGGGAGCATGGAGGCGGTGTGTTTTTTTTAATTCATCTGCTTAGGGAGCTTGGGTTTCCACCGATCAGACCATGTTTCCCAGGAATCACAGTCAGCGGTGATTCAGAAGAGGAATCCAGCCTCTGAAGCAGAATCAAAGGCTGCATTTGGGGCAGTTGAATAATTTCCTGGCTGGAAACACACACTGACATCTGCAAGTGTTCAAAACCAACTTCAGTCAGAGGTCAAACAAAGGAATTGTATTCACAGAAACTCCCAACTTTTTACACAGACTGCTGCAATCTCATTGTTGACTTAATGCCGAGAGGACGCCTTTTTATAGAACACAGAACTTTTGCAAACTTGGACTGGAAAGGCAGAAAGAGAAAATGAGGGGAAAACTTCTGTGGAAATTCAGAACTCCCTCAATGCTATAGAGATATGGATAAAAAACAAGTGTGTTTAATATATAGTGTGACCGGGCAGCAAGTGCCAATAACCGCAGTTCTTTAAATGGCCCTTCAAAAGCGGATCCATCCCGATATTCCCCCATTCTCCCAACTCTAAAGCAGAAATAAACAAGTGCACGTCCTGTGGCAAAACATCTTGCCATTAATCAGATAGGACAGTGGAGAGTGACAGGAAAGTGGTGGCAGGTGCCCCAGCCAGTTGCGCCACGGCCGGGGCCAGAATATAGGATGTTAACATCGTCCTTCACCAACCACTAAGAAACAAGGATGCTAATTGCTAGCCGTTAGCTCTCTTGCATCATCTGACAATTTCTGTATTTTAGTCCATAAATGTGTTGGCCGCTGTCTGAATCGAACCCCAGCATTTTTTTATACAATCCATTCAGATAATACTGACACTAAGTATCGCTAGTGCTAATCACCATTAACCTAATTACCATTGTCTCAATTAGCTTATTATCCCAGTGTTGCAGTCAGTGTTGCTACAGTCTGCAGAAACACAGGGCGGGTGGATGACGACAGCTGAAAGCTTAAAGACTTAGAGTGGATGAGATCAGCTCCGAGGAAAACACTTTAGGCTAGAGGTCTCTGGTAACAACGACGACAAAGTGAGCAAGTAAATATTATTTCCATGTCTGCTACATTTCAACCGGGAAGGCCACAAAGCAGAAGGGAGGTGCAGTGGATCGAGAGTGTGTATCTTAAAACACATTGTTTGTGGAGTGTGGTGATTCAGAAAGCAGCTGGTGCTGACTCATCGCACTTGGACTGAGCTTTGGGAGATAAGAAAGGCCCCCCTGTGTTTTTGCATTATTAAGGGAGACTGTGTGTGTGTGTGTGTGTGTGTGTGTGTGCGTGTGTGTGTGCGTGTTATGGCTTGTTATACCCCTGTCTACCTCGCAAGCCTCAGAAATGAAAGAAAAGGGACAGGAAGTTTTAGCGATCACATGATGTTTCACAAATATATTTACGCTGGTGTTTCCCACCTTAGCAGACTTTAAGAGTTTGAGAGCATGCCTTATTTTCTGGTCTTTCTCTCACGTGTTTGTTAACGTGAGGCCTGTACAAAGTGAAGATGTAGCCCAGATCTACTATGAGATGGTTCAGTAGAACGAGGGGCTGCACACCACTGCCTGTAGGGGATATACACACAATATTGAAGGGCACAGCTTCTGTCAAACACATGCCTTGCTGTCGGGATAAAAAGGGCTCGAAGTCAGCAGTTCGGTTTCAGCTCAGCCAGCTGGGTCAGAAGAAATGGGAGGAAAGAAGTTTGCTTTAAAGGCGGTTTATAATTAGCTGTCAAAGCTTGAGTGGAGGAGGAGCGAACAACTGACTGCCGTGCTCTGCCACAATCAGGAAAGGAAGGAAAACAGTGTGACTTTCTCCCTTTGTTCAGATAAACATTCATGTGTGACAACAATGAGTGTAGCTGAAGTGTCACTGACCACATGCATGACTCAGACTTTCCCTCAACCACAAGGAAAAAAGTGAAGTGAAGAGCCTAAGGAAAGATGTGGAGGGGAAAAAAACACGATGGCGTATTTAAAGCAATGAGATTCATCCCTAAGATTTCAGTGTATTGCAGAAAACAAAGCTCAACACACATTTATAAACACCGCTGGATAATCTCCACATATTAACGACATTATGTGATTTATAAGGTGGAGTGAAAAGCTAACATTAGGCTATAGACGAACTACATCACAGTCACATAGCTGCGCGTCACCACCGCTATGCTAAAGGCGGACCTGTGTCGCGTGATAAGGTTTAGTAGTCTCTTTTAGTCACTTGGTAGCTACTGTTTTTGTGACGCATAGAAGCTTCGGACATTTACGAGTGGAATAATTGCTGATTATGTCGGAGATCAAACACGCTGAAGTGCTTACGCTATTTCCGAGTTTTAAGACTTGTTTCTGAACCACTCTATTCAAAGTGAGCATTGAAGAAGCTTCTCTCTGCTTTCACAGCTCTTACATTGACTCATATCCTTTTAAACCTTACTTAGCGAAAAACACCCATCAGCTCGACTCCCCGTGTTGTTTCTATCCTTGTAAGGCAGTGAAACACTCCATCAGAGACCTTCTTGTGACAGATCACCCACCATCTTGACTTAATATGGTAACAAACAAGCCAGTGTACTGCAGATCAGCGACATGTACTGTGACCTTTGGCTGACACACAGGTTGCTGTTTCTGAGAACACACAACCACCACCATGACATAAATGGCTGTTGGGGGGCCTTTAAAACTACTCTGATGCTTGTTTTGGTTGGCAGTTGTTGCTCTGTCATGATGACTTAGGACTGATGCCAGAAAACATGATCAGTCTTTATTATTTACTTTAGCTTTGGTACCCACAAAAGCACTTATCATCAAACTGGCTCAGGGAGTGTGACGAGGAACGCAAGGTGTAGCTGAATTAAAAACACTATCTATTGAGCTACGATCAACTCGGATGAAGATGAAGCGTGTCGATCAGCATGTCAGCAACAGAGTGGTGCAGGGATGACGTATCTTTGTAGGCCGACCCAGAAGTAAGCTGCATGGGTTCCCTCGACAAAAAAGCAATGTGATTTCTCCAGAGGATTTTGGAATACGAACCTGTTTGATAAATGCACGTTTTGTTCAGCCGGATAATCTCCACACGTCTACCCTACTTTCATCACATTCGAATCATAAATCAAATCGCCAGAAGCAAAATGCTAACGGTATGCTATATACGAACTACAGACGAGTACAGCAGGGTCGCAGGACTTCAACGTCACGCCAACTTAAGATCGTTTCAACTGACTTTCGCGCACTTCCATATTTCAACAAAGCTTTTCCTTTTAGCCACACTGAGTTTAACTAGAAGTCATGGCTCTAGGAACAGGGGAAAACAAACTTAGCAGGAGTGTTCACGTGTTCGGCGTAATGACGTACAACGTCCTCGACAACTTCTGTAGTCCTATTCAGCCACTTGCTAACAACCATCGTTTATCAGACAGGTAAACTCTTCAGAAATCACCTTAATGCCAACTGACTTTCGGGTTTTAGGAGTCGTTCCTGCGCCACTCTGTAGAAGTAGTGCGTGAGGAATGTTGCAGAACTAGAGCTCGTGGGTTTTTATTATGCAAACGTGTCTCCTCACTTTCCTTTCTTGTGTCCCCTGAAAGTATTCTTTACTTTTGACACTGAGCAATTGAAGCTGATACATTCTGCACTTCTACCTGAGCATCATTTTGAAATACTTTTGTTTGTAATGGAGTATTTTAAGACCTTAGTATTTCTACTTTTACTGAAGTTAACAATCTGAGTTGTGCCTCCACCTCTGGCGATACTTATATCGTTGTTATCAAATCTAAAACACACTTCCTGTAATGCTAATGTGCATTTGTGTCTTCCTCCTGCTCTCATTGTCGACATCGTCCCCTGTGTGCGTTTTTAAGTGATCATCCGAGTGCCTGCTCCCCTGTTTTGTGTGCAGGTGTCTGCAGGTCGAACGATTTTGTTTCTCTGCAGTCCCGATTAGATTTCAGCGCCGCTAAAGCTTCATGTTTCTGTTTCTTCCCTTCTAAGGGCACACTGCTCTGGTTGCATAAAAGATACAGCCGTGTTTGGCAAGTAGGCCTACATTGTTTCCTCTTCTGCATATGAACGAGGTTGGCAAGGTTTGTCGTCAAAATGAATGGAAATTAAGTTTTGTATTGTCACTAAGCTGTTCGTACAGCATGATTTAATACTATGTAATAGAGTTTTGCACAATCATCACGCTGCCTGTGTCTGCACACCTTTACCACATGCACTTCCTGTCATGATGTCAACGCTTAGTCACATGCAGAAGAGGCCTTATTATGCTTTTTGGGGGGTTAAAAAGTTGGAATCAAGTGTGTTTTGTAGGTTTTTTGTGCATGTAAATGGTCTGCAAAGGCTGAAATCCCTCCAGAGGGAGTTTGTCTCCCACACACTCCAGTAATTATTGATGGAAAGCTCTGTGAACCTGCTCTCATTCCTTGTTGTCTAACCTCCACCTTCAACACCCTTCACCAGTATACCAGTGTGTGTCTGGCAGGCTGATACCCTCTGCTGCCCTCACCCTCGCTCTGTCCCCCCTCCCTCTGTCTCTCTCCGATTGTTGTGCTTCTGGTCAATCTGAGGTCACAAAAACCACAGTTGTCAAAGCCCGGGCTGACACGCCATGCATGAAGGAAGGGAGAGTCGGGGAACACAATTACACACACTTACGCTGACTACACAGTTGCACACACACACACACACACCTGCTGCCCCCCCTCTGAGGCCCTGTCTGCAGCACGGGGAGCAGCAGACAGCCTCGTATAACTGGAGGCACACTGACTGACTGCTAGCTTGCTTTGTCATCATTTTTCTGAATGTTTGAACTTTTTTATACCATTAAAAGGTTAAGCTGTCCCCTGCCACAGACACCTGACTGGGTAACCTCACAAATATGTTACTTTTATGAAGGATTTGCAGTACAATGGTTCAGCAGAAAGACAATCAGAAAGAGACAAAGAAACATTTCCACAATTGGTTAAAGAGAAGGGAAGTTTTGCATCCAATTGCAGACTCAATAACACGTTTCATGTGTGTAATTATGCCCTTAAACATGCCTATATATAATTAAGATATAAACAAAATCACCCCAACCTTCCTGCATGGATTGTGAAATGTGCTTTAGAAACCAAAATCTGTATTTATCTCTCGGATGTTAACATTTTGCTATAAAGTTAAGCTCTCAGGGTGGTGCAGGGAGATCGACTCGCTCAGCCTCCAGGGGAGTGCATTTTAGATTTAGAATCAGAGGATGAAACCCTCTTTATGTGTCACACACACACATGCACACAGCACACACAGGGAAATTTCATCTGTGCTTTTAACCCATCCTAGGACTAGGAGCAGTGGGCAGCTATTGTACAGCGACAGAGATTTTCCAGAAAAGGGACACTATTTGAGATATTCAGCTATGGTGAGGTTCTGTGTGCTCACATGTAATATTAAACCACCCACCAGTGGACAGGAATATTATTTTATATGCTACAGATAAATAAAAGGTTAAATATGACACACTGAATCCTTTTTAAAAGTCCTCAGTACTCAGGCTGAGGTAGTGCATGTGACCTTTCTTTCTGTCCTTAATTGAACTTATACCCCAACCAACCTCAAAAAAAGAGAAGGAAATGGAGAGTAACTCAAGTTCCGATTAGGCTTTGTATCGGGCGCTCACAAACCGGAAAGGAAGAATAAGTGCTCACACCCAAAAAAAGACTGTGATGAGTGTATCAGGAACCTCAAAGTGAGAGAGCGGAAATGAATGACGAGGTATTGGAAGAGCACCTGGCAGCTGAATGCTTGTATTGTGCTTATATTTTCTATGTTAGGTCCCCTATTATACTCTTTTACACCAATATATTATAGGTCTCAGATATATACAAAACATGTCTCTGAAGCGTTTGGCTCGAAACAGATCATTGTAGCCTGCCATAAACCAAAGCCCTGATTCCAAAAGTCTGTAGCTTCAAATGCTTATGAGCTGCTGCTGCTGGACACGCCGCTCTGAGAGATGATTTGTTAAAAAAACACCAGATAGATATGACTTTTATTGATCCCAATTTGGGAAATTCTTTTGTTCCAGCAGCATTAGAAACATAGAGACAATACAAAATATACACCATAAGAAATAGTCAAATATAAGGATAAAAAACCAAAAAATTATTTACAAATCTAAAGAAAAAGAACGGGAAGTAAGACAGTCGGGTCACATGGGAAGTCAGCGTCCTAACTGCATGATTTGCAATGCCAAGTTGAGCAATTCTAGTTGTGGCGTCAAACAAGTGTGAGCATAGGACCAGCATCTGTGGAGGAACTCCAGGCCTGAAGGGGGCAGAGAGAGCTCACCCAACAGACAGGATGCAACCCATGTTTCTGGAGGGACCGATTTCACCTGCGCACCTCTAATCAAGCATGAGTATAACATGTTTGGAGTTAGCTCGGCGAGCCCTCTTTGCTCGGTCTCCTCAGCCTACTGACAGCTCATGTTCAACCACAGATGCAACTGGTATGGACTTCAAAGATTTAGTTTGAAAGAATCATTTGTTTGCTGTTTTCTGTTTGATTTTGATCTGTTTTGAATTTAAATGAGACGTTTAGTTTAATGATCAGGATTGATGCATACTGATGTGGAATGTAATTTGCCCTTTTGTTTCTTAAAGGTTATCAACCTATTCTTCCTCTGGAATTTCACTTTGTGCCATCAATCTAAAAGAAAATAAATCACCAGAAAGGAACAGAGTTGTCCCCTTGCATCATTTGTGTTGAACAAGCCGTTTTCAAGTTTGGGCAGAGCTGAATCTGGATCTTAACATCTGGATAACTTGACACTAGTCTAGCACCGGCAAAACTAAGGGAACACTTCCTTAAGCAGCATGCAGATGGGGAATACAAGAACACAACGCTGAATTCAAGGTGAAGAGAGCCAGATTCGATGAAAAGGCTACTCTGCCTGTTCTCGGCTTTGTACCCATCAACAAACCGATCCTCACAGCATCGTGCGAAGTTGCTTACCTGATCGCAAAGCAGGGCAAACCACACACCATTGGTGAAACACTCATAAAACCAGCTGTGTTGAAGAGGGCGAATATCGTGCTGGGAAAAGCGGCTGAAGTTAAGTTATCCCAAATTCCTCTTTCAAATGACACCATCAGCGACAGAATACAGGACATGAGCAGAGACATCTTGGCTCAAGTAGTTGCTAATCTGATTTCAAGCCCGGCAAAATTCAGCCTCCAACTCGACGAGACCACAGACGTTTCCAATCCAAGCCACCTTGCTGTATTCGTGCGCTATGTGAAAGACGACGTGATAAAGGAAGATGTTTTATTTTGTAAGCCTCTTACAACAACAACTAAGGCAGCCGATGTGAAGAAACTTGTGGATGACTTCTTCAGAGACAACAATCTTTCGTGGGATATGGTTTCCGCAGTTTGTTCGGACGGAGCTCCAGTCATGCTGGGAAGAAAGTCTGGTTTTGGTGCGCTAGTGAAAGCCGATGCACCACACATCATTGTTACGCATTGTATTCTGCACAGGCATGCGTTGGCAACAAAAACCTTGCCTCCAAAACTGGCAGAAGTATTACAAATTGTAGTGGAATGCGTGAACTAGGTGCGAAATAGTGCTCTGAGGCACCGCATCTTCAGTTAGCTGTGTAAAGAAATGGGCTCTGAATTCGAGGTACTTCTGCACCATTCTAACGTTCGGTGGTTATCCCGGGGACAGGTGCTGAATCGTGCTTTTGCCATGCGTGTGGAATTAGCCCTGAGCACCAACATTGTCATGTAGATTGCTTCAAAAATTCTGAGTTCATTCTCATTTTAGCGTACATGGCTGATATCGTCGCAGCTCTCAATCGTCTCAGTCAGCAGATGCAGGACGGTGGAGTCAACATCATCGAAGCGGAAGAGAACCTGAAGGCTTTTCAAAAAAAGCTTCCGTTATGGAAACGACGACGGAGAACGATAACTTCGCAAACTTTCCCCTGCTGGACGACTGTAAGTAAGATCGAAGATGTGTCTGGAATTGGAGACATTTCTGTACCCGCGGAACTGAAGCAAGCAATTGCCACGCACTTGGATGAGCTTGCAAAGTCTCTCAACGGATACCTCCCTACAAGAGAGTCATATCCAGCATGGGGGAGACAGCCGTTCATGTTTGGTGTTGAGACAGCAGATGTCAATGATGAACACCTCGACGAGATCATTGAAATTCAGCAGAGCCAGGTTCAACAGCAACTCTTCAGAACAACAACGCTCTCCACGTTTTGGTGTCAACAACTGGTAAGGTTATTGTTATTGCTAAGAAAGCCCTGGAGATTTTCATACCGTTTGTTACAACATATCGAGCAATCCTTTTCGAGGATGCTGGACATACAAACGAAGAAAAGGAAGAGGCTTTGTTGCAAAAAATGACATGAGTGGCACTTGCCAAAATGAAGCCGTGCATTTCTGAACTGGTCTCTCCAAGGCAGCAGCAGAAGTCGCACTGATTTGCAGTAAGTATTCACTATTATGTTCTTGTGTGAAAATCATGTTTTGCTGGTTTTGTTCTTTGAACACAGTGATGTTGATGCACGGTTCATTTTGTGCACCAGTAAAACGTATACCTATGTCTTGAATTTGAAAAAACTATATATTATTTTTCCAATAAAGAAGGGTTCAGTACCTCCAACAAGGTTAAGAACCACTGATCTAGATCAATATGTCTCTTGTTTCCTTCGTGCTTTCTGTTATTACAGGAAATTAAAGCATTTTGTTTCCATCTTGTTGCTCAGTATGAAATGATTTAACAATAAATGTGTCATTGGGGGAACAGCGTTTTATTTAGAGCTTAAATCTAAAAATATTTCAGCTTTCACGCCATTTTTTTTCCCAGGTCATTTTCTAGATTACCCGCCTTCTCTAATAAATGTCAGATCATAGTTGACCATCACAATTATCCTGAGCTTAAAATGTGTTTTTCAAATGTTTAACAATCAGTTGATGTCATCAGAAAGAGAAAAGCAGCAATTTTCAGTTTATTATTCCAGTTTTACGTGTTTCAAAGTATGATAAGATGTTGTTAGTTTTTTCCTATGTCTTTGCAGTACCTGAACTAATAAGTCATCCACATATCCAACAATATATATTTACCGTGTAATATACAGTACATATTCAGGGGGTGATATTAAAATGCGTATGTTGTGTTAATTTCACTCCTTACAGTGTGATACTGAAACCGTGTGTGTGTCATTTGATTTGTTCTTACTTTCATTACTGTCCTACATGTGCTGTTTTGTTCAACACTATATGAGGGATGCTTAGAGATACAATGAAATACTGCTGTATAACAATACTCTCAAATGAAAGTAAATGGACACTGGCCTGACACTAACAACAAAGAGTGTAATGTGGAAACACTCCCACCTACTGCCTGCCCTCGTAATCCTCCTACAGGTCCAGAAATATATTTGTATTCATCATTTACATCAGTGAGAGTTACTGTGCTACGAGGAAGTGATATGGAATGGAAAGGAGGGCAGAGATTTAATAAACAAGAGTATTTTTCTTATTGACATTTTGCTCATTTTCAGGCTCATATTAAGATGTAGTGTCTCTCCTGGGACATGTCTCCATGCTTTAATGTTCACAAAGCTCTTTATGTTTCTCATACTGCCTGTGCTGCAGCTCCTCTTTTCACCCTCTGTCTGAAACCAGAGCCCAGTCTGCTCTGATTGGTTAGTTGGTCCGGCTCTGTTGTGATTGGTCAACTGCTTAGAGATGTCCCGCCCCTTAGCCTATCAGGTACAATGTGTTGAAGCGCTAGCCAATAGAAGCACGAGTGTTACATAGTGATGTCACTGTGTTACAAGGGAAAAGAATGAGTCCAATGAAGGCGTTTCAGACGGGGGGAGTGTGTGTGAGAGAAACTCCCTCTGGAGGGAACTTTGGAATTGTAGCCTTTGCAAACCATTTACATGCACCAAAACCTATATAAACACACTACAGGAAAGGGAAACCCCCAACAAGCCTAACAGGACCTCTTTAAGGCTCACCCTGGGTGTTAATACTGAGGCCCAGAGGGAATGTTATGGGTATAGAAAGGTATTTTATCACACAGGAAAGTAGCTGTGATGATTTGAGTCCTCAAATGACCTCTTCGCATAAACTGTGACCCCCCCCGAACCCGCCCCCAATCCTTTGAAGGATTTTTTGTAATTCTTCCAGGATTGTAATGTTCGTCTTTGTAAGTTATACACACAAGTTATTCCTGTGACTTTGTTTGTTCAGGAGCAGATCCATGTGCCTGTCTATCACCCCACGCCCAGCCAAGCCCGACTGGCCACTCAGCTGACGGAGGAGGAGCAGATCCGCATCGCCCAGCGAATCGGACTCATCCAGCACCTCCCAAAGGGGGTGTACGACCCGGGGAGAGACGGCTCTGAGAAGAAGATCAGAGAGTGAGTAGAACTGCTGGGTGGTACCACTCGAGGGTGGGAGTTACACACAGGAGAGATACTGCTTCACTGCAGAGATCCGGCTTATTCACCGTCTGAGAATCGGAATGAAATGAATTCAAGTTATTCAAACAAGTTAATAGAGTGCGTGTGTAACATTTATTACACACTACAGGAAAGGGAAAACCTAAAAAGCATAGCAGGGCCTCTTTAGATGAACTATGCGCCGCAAATCATTCAAGTCCAAGTAGTTTAATGCGCCTTTTTAATTAAACTTCCGTTACTTTCTGCTTTCCTGTGCGTCCATGCAGCCCCTAATGACATGTTTCTGTGTTGCCCTCCACAGGTGTGTGATCTGTATGATGGATTTCGATTACGGAGACCCCATCCGGTTCCTGCCCTGCATGCATATCTACCACATGGACTGTATTGATGACTGGCTGATGAGATCCTTCACCTGCCCCTCCTGCATGGAGCCTGTGCACGCCGCCCTGCTTTCCTCCTATGAGACCATCTGACACACACACACACACACACACACACACACACACACACACACACACACACACACACACACACACACACACACACACACTCCCGCAGGCACACGACAGGGTTTATACACACACACACACACACACACACACTATGCACACAGCTTACATCTTGCAAACCTGTATCCTGGATTATTTAGGTGCTGATGACATTGTAAAAAGTTTCAGATGAACTGTGCGAGTGTGTACCCCTGTTGACCTGCTGGACAGGACCAAAGGTACTTTTTCTGTGAAAACAATGAGGAAGCAGCTTGAAGGTGAAAACCAGGAACTGAAAATGTGGGCTTCTGGTGTAAAAGGAAGTAAAGAAGGCTGGATCACCACTCAGTGATATGATTTGAGTAAAGCTTTTACATGCTGTAAACAAACACTTCGACCAGTGACACACTTCCTTTTTGGACTTTTCATCATGGATATAAACAAAAAACAGGAGGAAGGACATCTGTTGGTTTTACTAAAGCATGAGTAATGATTGATGACAGAATCATTACAGAACTGGACTTCAGTCTAAAGACTGCAAACAATATATGTAACCAGCAGACACACCACGGGCCTCCATTGGTCCACAATACCCGGTCCTGGAGTCGTCTGCCTGTACACATCTTTAAAAGAAAATACTATTAGTCGGTGGATTGATCGTCCCGTGGGTTTGTGAAATCTGTCCTGTGTTTGTTTTGTCGGTCAAAAACAGTAAGGGCTTCTTTAAACCACCACCAACACAGACGTGGCAAAAAAGGAAACAAGTCACTAATGTTGCTCTGAAGCTATCCCTCACTGAAACAGTGACTGTAATTAACTGTATTATGCCAACAAACTGTGTTAGGTTAGTTCAAAGCAATAATATTAAGCTGTACCTAAAATGTTTGGCTTTCTACTAAACTAATTCAGTTAATTAAAGTCAACGTTTCAGTTTTTTCAGCGGGATAATGGACCGAAGCACCGAAACATTACAAACCAGTTATATTTGCACTTCTTATTTAGACAGCAATGTACCATATGCATTCAGAAATTATGTCACAGTGGAGTATGTGATTTCCGTTACCTAAAAATTCTCATTACTATTGCGATGATTTGTAATGAAAGCCCCCCTCTCATCGAAACCTATTGTATGACTCATACCTGCAAACTAGTCACCTTTTTCAGCCCTTCTGAGTTTGCAGATGTGGTATAACTGGTGACATTAACCTGACTAACATCTAGCATACTTTCCTGTGGCATATGTGTTCAAACTGAAAGCAATCATTGTTTTTACTGTTATAGTTTGGCTTTATATATTACTGAATTCTGTCCTCAGTTAAATTATAGAAAGGTTCCTCCCATTTATTTTTTAAGACTACAATCTATGCGCTCTTCTCACTTGGTTTTTCTGCAGGAAACACTGAATCATTTAAGCCCACCGCTGCATAACAGGCATGACACAGATCCAACACAGTTTGAAAACATGCCTTAGTTGATCTGTTTGTGCATGTTTGTGTGATTGGAGTCTGCACCTTCATTTAAAAAATTTTTTTTTTTGCACAATTCTTTAACTATGTAACTCTTTTTGTTGTACAATTTCCTCCATCAGTAAGATGGAGCTTCATGGCCTTAGGTTACGTGTGAGTGACGGTTTATATCAGCTGCTAAAATGTGGAGCAGAGTCCAGTTAACTTTGAGAAACAGTGCAAAAACACTCTGATAAAGTCCTTAAATCAAATTCGTACTCAAGTAGAAGTCCAAAAGTGACGGCATCCAAATATACCGAAGTACCAAAAGTAAAAGTACCCATTATGTCTTATGGCTCACTTCAGAATCACATAAAGGACTTTTATATTGAATTACAGTACAGCACTGTTCTCTTTTCTCAATCTGGAGCCAATCAAGAAGAGAAGAAGGTCCCACAGAGGGGAAATTTACATTCTGCATTCGACCCATCCTAGTGTTAGGAGCAGCGGGCTGCCATATGTACGGTGCCCGGGGAGCAGTGTAGGTAACGATGCCTTGCTAAGGGACACCTCGTAGCACTTGGTCTCTCGTGGACTTGAAACGTTGACATGGTTACGGACTTCGCCACCACCGCCCACGGACTGTGTCACTATGTGTTGTTGTTGATTCTGTTAATCTCCCCATCAATGCAATGAGTTATAGTGACTCAAAAGTGAAACTGTTTTACTGAAGAAACCGATGTATCCCAAAGCTAAATGGACATGTAGGTGACGCCCTTTTTGGATATGCTTCAGTTTGATTGATGTTTGAGCTCTTACAGCCCAAAAGATTTCCAGCATTGTGCAGAGTCAGAACATTTCCCTAGAAACTGGAAGGAAAGGTTTCGCCTGAACGAGATGTTTCTCAATCACAAGGCTCTGAATTTGAATCTCCACGCAGACTTATTTATTAAAAAGGCTCCACACATACAGGAATAAGGAGTGATGTTTTCGGGTGGATTTTCTGCTTTTAAGTAGGATTTAACATCATGGTTTGCTGGTATGTGAATGGGGTGTGTGTGCTGTATGTCTGTGTATGGATGCTTGTTAGACCTTGCCTTGTTTGTAAGCATAAATATGTGATGTAATGTAACACAGGCGAATAATAAATAGTCATTGCAACAGAACATAACAACCGGTGGGTGTTTTCTATTTCACAAACTGGCATGTCTTATAACTGATAGAACTCTGTACAGAAATGAACTTGTGTGTTAGCATTTTGGGCACTGATCTATTTTTTAATTTTTAATTTCTGACCAGAAATGTCATCCAATTCTGGAATGACTGCGTTATTGTCTTCACTATATTACATTTGCTAGTGCTTTGGTTAAACAATCCACACATGCAGTATAATGCCGAGAACTGCCAGGTGGATAAAGCGTCTCCGTAGGTTTCCTTTTTGTATTTTTTGACTGGGACAATTTCACAGTCTTGGTTTTATTAAGGAAAGAGTTCACTTCCTCATCATCATGTCATGTCATGTAGTTCCTGTTTTCTCTCCTTTTTTGTTTAGAACCTGTTTTTGTTCACCAGGTGCCTTTCTATGCCCTTCCTTCAGGGCAGACCTGTTCCAACTGCCATCATAGTGCTCCCTGTCCTATCTGGCCTTCCCGACTCAAAATCATTCAGAACTCTTCTGCCTGGATCATCAAGTCTGCTGTTTTACAGCCTATCGTACCAAATGACTTCTACTTCACACATCATAGAACAATCCATGTGGTCTTTGTCTCAGTTGCTGGTGGTAAGTGAGGTCTGTTTCTTATTACAGACTTTTTCTCTCACACACACTCATCGATACAAATGGGAACAACCTGGAATTCATTGCAGTGTTTTATTAAGTCAGATTGTTTATGCATTTGATATTTGTAGTTTTACATTCACATTAGTTTGATAGCAGAGAAAGAAGGAGGGGGTAGTGTTAACACTTCTGTTCCTCCCATGATTTTCAATAAAGGAGTAATACAAATTTCAGGGACACCTTTTTAAATAGCATGTATTACTATTTACCAATGAGTTCAATTTATGCTTGATGCTATGGTGCTATGGTAATACATTAAAAGCTTTGTTAGATAGGACAAGTGCGGTTTGATGACAAAATCCAGGGCATCCAAGAGCATTTTTTAAAAAAACAAAATCAGAGTCAGCAGAAAAGCAGAAGTTAACCATTCTTCATCCGCTTCGTCCTTTAGTCTGTGGGAGAGAAGAGAAAAAAGATCAATGACTTCATATCACATCTGAATCATAAACAATGTTACAATAATGCAATACTAATTAAGTGCAGCAACCATATGTGCACGGTTATTATAATGGTCTGTGTCCTTAGACAACCCTGATAGAATGTGTTGATCATGAGTCATGAACAAAAAGGGAATTTCCAAACGAAGTCCCCATTGAACCCTGCCCTGGCTCTTAAAATGCTGAATAGACAGTGCTTTATTATTTAGAGATTTCTGGTATTACGTCACTGTGTCACAAAGCCAAGCTGCGAACGTTTCTTGCGTAGAAGAAGAGTTAAGGTTTTAGGGATTCAGAAGAGAAATACAAACTAAGCTGAAGTGAAAACATAACCTATCTACGGAAGAGGATTAGGGCCACATGAAAAACTATTTAGGGGATGTCAAAATTCTGACTTTAATCTCAGAATTCTGACTTTTTTCTCAGAATTCTGACTTTTTTCTCATCCCCCAAACATTTTTTTCAGGTGGACCTAATCCCCTTCCGTAGGATCATCCGGAGGAGGTGAAATGAAAAATAATAACGTAAGTAATGGTAAGGATTTTTCTCTCTCTCAAAATTCTGAGATTCAATTCATAACTCCTCACGTCCCAATGTAAATTCTCATGTGGCCATAATCCTCTTCTGTAGGATCCTAATTACAACAAAAAAGGGAAATATTTGTCAAACTGAAAAAGAAATCACACTATTGCCCATACTGCTGGTTTTGAGTTAACTAACTTCATAATATAAAAACAGGATAAATAATACGGATGATTATATAATACTGTGATAAAGAGTTCTTCTAATCTTTATTCTTCCGATTCTTCTTCTTATTATTTCAACCAAAAACTTTGACTCTTTAACTTCAGCATACGTTCAGCTACAGAAACTATTCAAATATCAAAATATTCAGCTCGATCGGAAACGTTCAACTTTTTAAACTCTGTTTTTAACATTCAACTCAATGGGAGGAACCTTCAACTCCTCTTTTACCTACACCTTGCGCTAAATGCTACTCCTTCCACATACTTTCAGCTAGAGCAGGGGTGGCCAACCAGTCAGAGACGAAGAGACAATTATTTGACTGTGTTACTGCGAAGAGCCACATCATACACACATCGTGGATGTATGTCCCCCCACTTCTCGTGCCCTTTCTCTTTTGCTCTCACCCTTTCTGTGTGCTCCAGGGGCATAGCTAGTTTTGAAGTTTGAGTGGGGTGGACTTCACATCCTCTAGGGGGGTCCGGGGGCATGCTTCCCCGGGCAGATTTTTAAAAACACTTTAAAGTGAATTGCATGCTTCTGGTGCACTTTGAGAGCAACATTAAGAGGCTACACAATAGAACTGTGTGGTCTTGGTAAGGGGAGGGGGCACAACTCTCAACACTAAAGTGAGACTTAAAAAAATATATATATACATTTTTCTTTTCAATTTCAAAATGTTCATTTGGGTGGGATTTAATTTTTTTAGGAAGGCTGAAGTTCACCTAAAATAGGTATAGCTACGCCACTGGGGTGCTCCCTCACTCTATTCCTCTGTGCCCCTCTCTGTCTCTCACGCATAAAAAAGGAAAATCTAAAAATGTACAAGAATTGACACAGACACACACTCCAATAGAGACACACTCTGTCACACCGACAGACACACATACCTCTGCTCAGCCAGACTTTTTGTGTAAATGTCACACACCATGATATTGACAGAGATCAGTATTAAGACTAGAGGCCAGTTATTTTCAGCCATTAAGATTGTGTGCACTGCCTCACACACACTCTCACTTAATCATGTGAAAACTACTTTTATATTACTGCATGTTGCTTCTTTGAACTAAGTTGGCATTCATTGCGTTGAACACTCCTTTACAAATCTGGCTTACAGTATTTAAATGTTTGTATTTAAAACAAACCCATGACTAAGGTTGGTTCAAATACTGCTTCATGACAGTGATTTAAAAATAAATGAAGTGCATTTAAGTTCATTATCCTCGCATGATAACCATCTCAACGTTTACCCTGTGAGTGGCAGAAGATGCACTTTCTCTCTTATTTATTTCGTTATCGCGATTCAGCAACTCGGGAGTCCTTCTGTGTCGGTGGCCAGCTTTCCGTGAGCAGGCCCTCTCACACACAACTACAACCGCAAAGTGTTACCGTTTTGATCTGACAACTTTCTATTGAGTTATTAGGTTTTATCTGAGTTTTATTTTCGCCGTTCAGAAGCAGATCTCTCCCTCCCCTGTCACATCGCGAGTGCAGTAGAACCCGCCTCCTGTAGTGCAGGATCTGCATTCTGATTGGCTAAAGCACTTCTGTATCAAACCCTCTGTGTAACGATTGGCCTGGAACTTGTGTGTCGTTAACCCTTTTTGAAGATGGATACATATTACAATTCCATATGAACTGAGGAGCCGCATGAGACTGGGCAAAGAGCCGCATGCAGCTCGAGAGCCGCGGGTTTGGCCACCCCTGAGCTAGAGACTTCATTCCAACTTTAAAACAGTCACAAGACCTTAATGTATTCCAGCTGTGTTTGATATCTCTTACACTTGTTGAGATATGTCTCTTTGAGTGGAGCTCGGTGAAGAGGCCTGCAGATCCTAACATCAGTGTGTATTGCGCAGCGCGCTGACCGTTAGAGTGCGTGACGTCACAGCTAGAGGGGAGGAGAGCTTTTTTTAAAACCGGCCATAATTCCCAAACCCTATACTCCTGGGACACAATGTTACGCTTGAATAGTAGGAAAACCTCTCCTAGAATGAAAAATAAAAACAACTTAAGCAAAGAATTTAAAAGAAATGTCTTTTGAGGGCACCAAGCTACAAAAACTTTTCACATGTCTCCATTAAGTCCCATTGCCTCATCTCTCATCAAAGCACCAGCCGCACAACTTTAGATAAACGGCAAAATGAGCCGCTTTATTGTCCCGAAAATACACAAAAAGCACAGTGTCCGCTCATCAGGTATCTGAGACACTCTGAGCGTTGACATTTTACTGATAGCTGCTACCGTTTTCCAACAATAGTTAAAAATGTAAGAGGTTTATTTCTCATTCAGGTCAATGGAGAGGCTGTCCTTACACTGATCACTGCAGATCTCCATGGAAACCTTTGATCTCTGGTACGTACACACACGCACGCAGGCACGCACACACACACACACACACACACACACACACACACACACACACACACACACACACAGAAATACGTCATTACCGTTGTTTTAATGTTTGTGTTGGAGAGCACCATATGCTTGCCTATCAGAGTACTTCTAAGCATCCAATGTGAACAGAGATACACAGACTGGAGTTTAACAGACTGCCTATTCTACTTGAACATGTTCCACATATTGAGTACATTATTGGTGACGTATGGTTTTAGTTCAAAAGCATGCAGTTAAAATATTCTGCTGCTTTTCCAAAGCGTTTTTACTTTCTTTTCTCTTCTTAATATACATTCATTCACTACTACTTACATTTAATATCTAACTCCTTCAGCCTCTTTCAGCTACAGAAACCATTCAACTATGAAATGATTCAGCTATTTCAGGACATTGAAGCTATACATGTGGCTGTTTATACAGCTACAGTCACCATTCAGCTATACAAATATTCAGCTTTTTCTGCATTTTCCACAAAGTCCAGCGACACATTTTCAGCAGCTTAAAGCATTCGCATGCATTTTCAGCAGGAAATGCATTTTCTAGTTTTACTTTTGATACTTGGAGTGCATTTAACTTATACATCTGCTGTAGCCTACTTTGTAGTTCTGAAATGGGCCACTGTGCAGAATGAGTACTTTTTACTTTAAGTACGTTTTGATGCTTATACCTTTTTTATTTCACTTGAGTAACATTTAACAATGGTTTATCTGTAGTACGGTATTTGACAGACTTGCTAAAGACAGTAGTGAACGCAACGGATGAAGGACCAATCAGAAGGGGTTTACAGGAAATCTCTCGTCTCCTATTGGCTCATATGTCTGTCGATCATAGCTTGCTTGCTGATGACTCCGACAGGTCAATTTCTTTTAAAGATGGGAAGCAGCGGCCAAATACTAATCCAATAACTTCCACTAACTCCAAGGCAAGAAACAAGGTGTGTACATGTCTCTCACCGTCCTCAAAGTCAAGGTGAACATATGAATATAACCGAGCGTATATCAGTTACAGCTAACAGCTGGCCACACAGTAACGTTAGCCATCAGCCGATAGACGGACACACACACACCGGGAACTGCCAAGATGGTGTTTCTTTACATTTTTAAACGAAATGAGGATTAATGTTTGATATATCAGCTGCCGATTTGATAAGAAGAGACACATAATTAAGTATATTTCGATAACAGCGTTACACGGAGTTAAAAAAAGTGTCCCACGACTGATAATCTGTCAAAACTAGGCGTTTTTGAAAGCGAGTCTGGTAGTTTCCCCTCCAGATAACAATGGAGTGTTAAACAAACACTAGCTGTCAAATACAAATGTAAAACAGAATAACAGTTGGGTCAATATTTGACATAGACCTTCAGAGAGGAGCCAGAAATTAGCACGTTTAAGTCATTTTTAAAAATCATTGTTTATAAACGCCCCAAAAGCATCGTTTCTTTAATGTAATCAGTTCGATATACTTTATGCATATGAATCAAATCATGAAAGCGTGACCATAACCCTAATTTATAATGGGGGGATGATTAATTTAATTCAAAGATAATTTCATTGTGACACCATGGGGCTGTTATGACATTATGATCATGTACAACCAGTCACTCTGGAAATCAGTAGGCCACACAGGGTTCATATAGGAAATAAAAACAAAAGCGCGTTATACAGTTTAGTAATAACGAGACAAAACTTTTGATTTGATTTATTGTAAAATACAAACGTTTTCACAGTATACGCAACTGCATACCCGGGCGCTGCACAATAGCTGCCCACTGCTCCTAGTACTAGGATGGGTTAAATGCAGAGGACTAATTTCACTGTGTGTGCTCTGCTGTGTGCATGTATGTGACTAATAAAGAGGGTTTCATCCTCCGATTGTATCTATCTACCACACCTATCCACAGGATATGGAGCCTTAATCTAGTCATAGTATGCCTGTATAATTATGGTTATTTAATTCTCATTTCAATATTGCTTTCATTTAATCTGTTGAGCATAACTGGGCTAATTTACATGTTGTTGTGCTAACCAAAATGTGCGAAAATCACCACAACATCAAACTATATTTCTATAGTTATTGTCTAACACGTGCTCACACGGTAGCTGCTGCCCCTTCAGGCTAAATATCATAGATGAGGCCTAACGGGCTGTAGCAGTTAATTCAGAAACCACGTTATATAGGCTTAATGCTGACGTGTTCTCTTCATCAAACTTCTGATTTAAACCTACATTCAGTATAAGCCTGATTTTTACCTACATGTTCCCCATTTCAATAATGGAGTGACATGCATCTAAACGAAGTCTCGGCGTTAGTTTTTCAAATTAATAGCATGATCAACAGAGGCTTATATCTGCAGCTCCCTCGCATCTTAAAACGTATTAAAATACTGACGAGTTTTAAGGGAGGCGAATTTTCTGTAATGGTGGAGAAACAGAAGCATTCGAAAAAACACATGCAAGGCTTTTATTTCTCCTTTCAGAATAAGCCCATGGTAGGGCCTGCAACCTGTCAGCATACAAAAGAAAAATATAGGCCTATAGAACATAAAAAAATGTAGGCCTATGATTAAAAATAATACGTTTTTAACCCTCCTGTCATGTTAAAAAAAACACATTTATGAATGATGAAAGTGGTAAATCGGACGGATTCGACCGAAACACGACACGAGGGTTAAAAGACAAACTTCAGATTTTTTTTGGACAGGAATCCATTTTATTGTAAGAAATTAAAGCAGACCCCCACTCACTTGAGCTCAAATAATCCTCGATGCATTTGGCCGCCTCCATTTCCTTGTGCAGGTGCGCCAGCTGCCCGGCGGTGTATCCGTCCGCGTTGCAGGCCCCGGGGTCTGCGGTGAGACGGATCAGCAGATGGATCACCTCCAGGTTTCCCTCGCTGGCGGCCCCGTGCAGCGGAAGGTTATCATTGTCATCACACAGGTTTACATCAGCGCCGTACTGCACCAGCTTCTGCACAGAACCTATCCAACCGGCTCTCGCTGCGTCGTGCAGTGGGGTGAGATTCAGAATAGGGTCTCGGATGTTTGGGTTTGCCCCTTCGCGTAGAAGCGCCTCCACTAAATCGGGATTGGCCCAATTCACCACCTGCAGACCAACAGATGAGAGACTCAGAATACTTTACTGTCCATTAAATGTACCCGTGGTGTGGTGAAGTGTGTACTGGACTTCGATTTTGGGGTACTTGCACTTTACTTATCAGAGTTTGAAGTACGTTAGTACATTTACTCAAGTATACTGTTCTTAACAGTGTTGAGGTTCTTGTAGTTTACTTGAGTATGTTATGCTGCTTCTTTATGTTCTTGTACTCCACTACAATTCAGAGGTAAATCATGTACTTTTACTCCACTTCATTTATTGAATAATTTTAGTTGCAGATTAGGATTATTGATGGTAAATATAATCTCCCTTAAATCAGACTGTAGTTCACCTGGAGTAAATCCAGCAGCTACCCTGCAGTATACAAAGCCATTCAAACTAGCTGCACCTTTACCAGCTCTGAGAACACTTTAATGATCAATCATTATAAAACATATCAGAGATATTATTCTGAAATGGACCAATCAAACAATGACTACTTTTACTTTTGGTACTAATATTTTTGCAGACTTCATTTGTAGCATTTTGAATGCAGGACTTTTTCTTGTAACAGAATTCTGCACTCTTTTTACAAAATAAGTTACTTTACAGATTCAGATTATTAGGAAATTCAAAAATATAAATAAACTATGCTATATAGTTATAGGTAAAACATCCAAGTACATCAAGTAATTATAAGCATACCTCCACTACTACAGTAGCTGTGATAAACACATTATTGCTAAAAAATAAATAAATGAATCCAGTATTTAATATATATTTTTCTGATATGGGACATTATGCAAAATAAATACTTAGGTAAGATCCTGAATGCAGGTCTTTTACTTATACTTAGTACTTTTACACTGTAGTATTATCATAGATAGATAGATAGATAAAGTACCTTATTCATCCCAATTTGGGAAATTCTTGCATTGCAGCAGCTCAATAAAAATAAAATAGCAATACAAATGTATAAAATAGACATACAAAATGAAAATATACGTACAAAATGTACACAAAATATAAACAAACATATTAATATAAAGTAGGATATTGTATAAACATTAAGTGTTTGAGGAATGGAATATTAAATAGAATCTAAATGTGAAATGTACAGCGTGGGTTCAACTGAAGTAATGCGATAGAAGCTGTGGATAAGAGAGTTATCTGCCAGCCAGGGGTGAATTGTTATAGAGTGTTATGGCAGTAGGCAGCAATGTTTTCCTGAATCTGTCCTTGTGAGAGCAGAGCTGGAGCTTCATCCACCACTAAAATGTACATAACGGAAATGTGTCTCTGGCACTGGAAAAACAGGTCAAATTACAATCACCACATCCTAACATTCATACACACAGGAAGAGGGACAGTGCATCTTAAAGAGACTAAGCGGCCTGATTGTTGCACATAGTTGTGCAATAACAATTTATGTGCAATATATAAACATAAATATGCCATTATTAATAACGGCAATATTACCTGGCTGTTATATCTCCTTCAGGATGTGTATTTTGTAAATTGTGTGTTTTTCTTTATCTTGATATTTTTTTTAATGCATATTTTCTTTTGTAAAGCTGTCTTTGGCTCTGTTGCTGCTGTAGCAAATTTAAATTTCCCCTTTGTGGGACGAATAAAGGGATTCTGATTCTGAATAGCCTAATAACATGTGTGCTTTTAAATAGAAAAATTCCCCTTTTTGTGTTGCATGCACAGTGGGAACATGCACATAGATATAACAAAGGAACAGTGCAGAGAAAGGGCTTAACTTATTAAATATGCAATGCATGCAAGTTGATACAAATCTTAAAAAAGAGAAAGAATAGGATCATGGATGGGCTGGCCCTTTTTTTTTTTTTTTACTTTTAAAGACCTGTTATTAGGAAGAATGCATTTTTTCTCAGCTGCAGTGTTAATGTGGAGATGTGCCATGACACAGCCACATGTAGTAGTCAGCCATCTTGTAAGCCCTGTCCCTATTTCTCCATTTTGATTAGCTCTTTCACCTTCAAATGTAACATGCATTTCCCCTTATAAGTAGGAAATGGGCTTACTCTTTATTTATTTTCATCAAGCACAAAATGAACACTGGAAATACGTTCAGTTGTGTAACTAGTTGTGACAGGGTCTCATTGTTCTAGCATCGACATCAAGTGATAATAATCTCACATGAAAAAATTCAGAAATTATTTTGACAATTTCTATTTTGTCTTAAGGAGTGTATTTAGATTAGATTTGCTACAAACTCCAACAACCTGTCCACAGATTCCTCATATACTATAAAACTATTTAAACTGTTCAAAATGAAAAACACAATCTACTGAATATGACCTTCTAATAGTACGTTCTACAGAAAAGATCAGGATGAAATACTATTTCTTCAAGTTCCCCTTGGCACAATTTAAAAGTGATTTACTAACCTGCAGTGCAGTCCTGTTGTATTTATTAAATCCATTAACATCTGCTCCATTTTGCAGCAATTCCAACACTTTTTGTAGGTCGCCACGGGCAGAAGCATTGCAGAGGTTGTCAGACATTTTTCTGAAAAGGTTTAGGGAGTCAAGGTTTCGGACAAACTGTGACGGAGGACGATATCTGCTTGAGGTTAAGTATCAAGAGCAATGCAACCAGAAGCACCTCCTCCATACCTGCCCACATTGCACGGACTTGACCCAGACCGCCCTCACTGTAAATCATAGTTTAGAATAGATACATCTATTGGTATGGGGCCTGCTTTTCTGTTTGCCTCCCTTTATTGACTTAACCATATTAAAAACACACCAATGTCAATCAAATGCTTTGTACAAGGTAGTAGCAAACAGCCTTGTCAAAAATTGTTTGACCTGTCAAAAATTGTTTGAATGACTATCAGCTAAGAAGCTGAAAACATGTATATTATTGTATGAACGAATAAATAAATAAAACTTCATTATCATTGTAAAATAATACATTTTGTAACAATACTATGCTCATTGAGACATAAAGTGAACATTCATTGTGGAAATTAAATCTACATTAAACATGTTGCAACTTTCCCAGGTTAGGGTCAGGGGCAACCCTTTTTCTTTTCAAATGTAACCTATATTGTGAACAGTCTGATTTATCTTGAAATGTTTTGGTAATAAAACGTTGGTTTCTCCACACCAAAATAGAGAGAAATTCAAAAAAGTGTTGCATTTACAGTAAATATATACATGATATTCGGCCTTCTATAACAGAAATCAGAGAGCTGTGACATTTATTTACACACAAAAAGTTGTAAAGGCTGGCACCTAAATCTCTCCACAGCAAACGCTGCTTGTTCTTTCTTTTGAACCTTTATTTAACCAGGGTAGGATCTCATTGAGATTAAAAATCTCTTTTTCAAGAGAGTCCAGGCCCAAGATAGGTAACAGCACAGTCATAGCACACGTTTAGACAACGCATTTACAGACACAGCGGCCTGAAAGGTGTTTGAAGAACACGTCTTTGATTATTGATAATTAAAATATGTCAAGCAGGGTAAGCTAGCGTTAGCAGTGAAAGCAAAGGGATCCATGCAGCTTTCATTTGTCGATTTGCCCCTAGCTTTTTTTAGAGGACGGAGAAACTCCCAAGACAAAAGGCGTTCTTTTTCTAAAAATGAGAATAAATAGAGATAGAAATAGCTGCTATTTATTTACAGGTTACTTTTTGTCAATGTTGCATGGAGGCACTTTAGAGGAGCTCAAGATCCGAGGATACAACACAACTCCAAACTATAATGATTTATTATATGTGCAGGATAGCTGTTTGAAAATGACCCCACCTTACTTTAAATGTGAATAAATCCCAAACAGCCTTCCTGCATGTTGATATTCGTTCCTTCCGGGTGCATCGCTAAAAAAAAAGCAACAAGAAAGTAACGCAACATATTTATTACAGCTCCGGAAAAAAACAAGAGACCACTCCATTTTTCTTAAATCTTTAACCTACGTGTATGGCTGCCATTCCAGTGTTTCTTGGATTTCAACACAGAGAAAAAAATGCCAGTATAATAATTAATTGAACTCAGAGACATACCTATAACAAATAAGACAAGAGCAAAAATAATGCTGAAGTGTTCTTTTTTTCCGGGGCTGTTTATAAAATTGTTGATTCTACGCATATTTCCGAAAGCCATGGTGTCATTTGAAGCTTTCACTTCCTGCTCATTTTGATATGAGTTGGCAGTCATTTCAAAAAATGCTTTTGGCCAACATGAGTTGAATTTCATCAAAGAGGAAAGACGACCTAAAACAAACAGGGCGACGTGGAGAAAGTACAACCGACCTCCATAGATCCATCTGCGTAGCTCCATTTTCATATTGTAGCGAATAAACGTCCCGTCATTGTAGCCTGCTGTATCATCGTTCCTGCAGGGATGACAGCCTACATATGCTTCATTTGATATTCAGATCGAGTTGAACAATATCTCGCTGAATGCTTTCGTTTACGGTTTAGCTGAGACCTTGAATTTGAATTATCCCCCAAAACAACAAAGCGTGATTTGATTGGAGCTTCACGACATCCGGAAGTTTATTACGCAGTTTGATGGTGACAGTTTTGATATAACTTCATTTACTGCCTGATATCATGTGAACTTAATCCCGGTGTAACCAAAGCCTTATTTAAGTGTTAATCTGAATGTGCAAACTAACTAAAGGTACTACATCAGTGTAGTGGAGTAAAAGTATAAAGTACCAGCAAATTGAATGACAAGTAAAGTATAAGTCTCTCAAATTGTTACTTAAGTACAGTTCTTGAGTAAATGTACTTTGGTACTTTACACCACTGAAGATTAATGCGTAATCATAAACACAGCCAGATTTTAGCATCTTGATATAAGCATTGTGTTCTACTTCATTTGTAAAGATCCTTTTCCATTCAGAAAGACAACGGTTTTCATCGGTCATGCAACTGTGGGTAAGGGCTTCTAGATTCCTTTATCAGGACGCCCTCTAGTGATATGGATTTATATTGCCTCCATGGGCCGTTTCATTCAAGATGCACAGATCCAAAGGATTTATTGTCACATGCACAGTAGCTACAGTGTAGTAATGGCATTGAAAATCTTAAATCCCAGGCTCCTCCAACAGTGCAACATACTGTATATAAGACATATAACAAATGTAAAAAAAACAAACTAGAAGAAACAGTAGGAATACAATATTTCAAGAGAAGGATGCAAGACAGGCAGTAAAGGAGAAGTAAACTATATACATATAAAATACAATAAGCTAAATGTTGCATGTGACAAGTAAATGCAGGAGTCTGATACATGTAGAATAGAATCAGATAAACAAGAATAGAATGTCAAATTAAATACTGTACAGTGAAATAAATACTGCTTATTGAAGTACTACATGCAAACACAATCTCTTTAGTGTTCAGTAGTGGAAGAAGAAATCAGACTTTTTACTTGTCACAAGTAAAACGTGGTATTTTAAGGATCTTAGTAAGCTATGACACCCTATATACAATAATTGGATTGTTATTTCCTATTGGGAAATGTTCCGGAAACTTGAGCATGTTGATGGCGAGGCTAGAACACTTGCTTGTGCACATTTTCCAATCTTTTGTTTTTGTAATTTAGATTGTATTCGATATTTTCAAAGACATACGTAACAGGAAAGACAGCAATACAATACAAGGGCAATGCTCACACACAAACAAACAAAACAGAACATGGGGGGGGGGGGTTAGAGTGTCAATTTTATGTTATGCGTGCACATGGTGTTGACTACATGATTAACTCCATAACATAGAAATACTTTCATTATTATCATGTGTCATTTTAAATGTTGAAGCTGCTCTTGTATTATTATCTCTCCAAATCTGGTGCAGCATTTGACGGGGCACCTGTTGCTTGGTAGGCCAACATCCATGGACCTATTTCTTCTCCCCCTGCACCGCCATGTTATCATTATCGGCATGACCCTCTCTTCCTTAACTGCTTAACTGCGTTTGTCCTTTTTAACCACCAATATACGTGGCATAACTGATAGCTTGGGAGGCATCTGCATCATACTCAGGTCTGCTGCAGCTTTGGGTCAGTTGCTCTCAAAAAGGGGGCAGAGGTGGGAAGAAGTACTCAGATCTTGTACTTAAGTAAAAGTAGAAGAACCACAGTGTAGGAATACTTTGTTACAATCAAAATGTTGATTGAGTGAAAGTAGAAAAAGTATTGGCATTAAAATATACTTTAAGTAGCCCTAACTTAAGTAAAAGTACTCATTATGCATATCGGTCCATTTTCTCTGAATTTTAGTGGAGCAGAAGAACAAAGAAACATAAAATGGGAATACTCAAGTAAAGCACAAGTACCTCAATTATAGTACAGTACTTGAGTAAATGTACTTAGTGACTTTACACCACTGATGCACATCAAAACTCAAATCCCCCTTTTTTACGTCAGCCGCTTTACGTCAGCCGTAAAGCATGGACTAGATGACAATAATGATAGGCGATCACTGAACACTGTGCCGTTACTTTACAGAATTCTGTCTATCTGAAGCGTCTAAATCCCGATAAAGTGAAGTATTTCCAATTCGCCAACGCCTCCCTCGTCGCCACGTCTTATCAAGGTGTTTCTCTAACACTCAGTGTCCCTGTGTGAGGCGAGAAAACGACGAGAAGCCAGTGGAAGAAGAAGAATTGCTTTTAGCCAGTCATTGCCATGGCCTCCGAAAGCGGCGAAAGCAACATGGATAGAGAGATGATTCTGGCCGATTTTCAGGTCTGTATGTGCCCAATATAATATTCGGTAGTTGGTTATCTGTTGTGTTGTTGAATTGTCAACCGTCAACAACCGTCACACACAAAGAGTCGCGTCGTAAACAGCAGACCTGAGATCAGCCTTCTGTCGCTAGCTCACCGAGCTAACCAACTGACAGCTTGCTAACTGATTCTAAACGAGAAAAATACAAGATATACGTTATCGATCCCAATTTGGGAAGTGTTTTTGTTAAAGCAGCATGTCAACAAGGCATTGCACACAACGAGAAGATGAAAAGGAGAACACAATAAACAGACATAAGCATAAAATATAAACGTCTCAAAATATAAAACCAAAACAGAACTTCATAGTCATATTTATATATATGATGACAGTGGAAGGTGATATATCAGAAGACTGTCAAATATACACTGAGGGGCCAATTACAGCTAGCAAAAATATAGAAGAACGACATTATAATCATGGTTCCTTAATTCGTCCAACAATGGGGATATTTACGTTGTTAAAGCAAAGGATAGAAAGAGACAGAGACATTATTATATACAGAGACATGCACATAGGTCTCAAATACAAATAAATAAAGAAGTCCACATTCTAGTAGAGAATAAGTAGCAGTAGTATACTATAAGAGTAGCATTGTAGAATTAAGTGTGGTACAACATTTGTAAATAGTATTGCACATTTACGTAAAGATTCCTGTTACAGTAATCGGTGTGTTGTCTTAGTGCCAAATATGCTATCCAGTAGTTAGTCATCTGTTTTGTTGTTGAATAATCGACCGTCAACAACTGTACACAAAGCCCTGAGTCGTAAACAGCTCAGCTTTCGGTAGCTAGCTCCCGGAGCTAACACACTGACAGCTTGCTAACGGATTCTAAAGGCGAATGTTAGCTGTGAGCTCGTCCATAAGATAACGTTTACATGAATCTGCTAGCCAAACAGGGGAATAACGTGTGTTTATTAGTGATGTTTATGTGTGTTCAACGACGGTGTAGTTAGCTCAAAGGACGTCGCTTACTGCCAACTTGTTTACATATGGCCTGGTGTCCTGCTAGGACTTTAAATCCTCTGTGTCTGTAACTCGACAGAAGGATATCTGAAACCCAAATTGCAGGTTAGGGAAGAATGTTAGAAATGTAGCTGTTGTTTCTGTGCTTAATATCATCTATACTTACAATACACACATCCCTCTCATCAGTAGTGCAAAGTAACTAAGTACATTTACTCAAGTACAATTTTGAGGGACTTACTGTACTTGAGTATTTAAATGTTTTGTGCTTCTACTTCACTACAATTCAGGGGCTTAATTGTGTAATTATACTCCACTACATTTATTTAATAGCTTTAGTTACTTTGCAGATTTGGATTAATGATGTGAAATATAATCAACCCTTTAATCAGACTTTAGTTACACCTGCAGTAAATTCACAAGCTACCCTGCAGTATACAAAGTCCTTAAAACGGTTTATGTTTGCTAACTTGTTCAACTTAGCTTAAAGGGACTAGATCTGCGTACTTCTTCCACCTCTGCCTCTCACGGGTTTGCTACTGTAGCTTTGTGTTTTGGCCTCAGAAATTCAGGTTTTTCTACTATTCAGGTTAGGACAGGTAGAGAAATGTATAATGTTAAATTAATGCATGCGTGTTTTTTGGAGATCAGACAAAATCTGAAATCTTGGGAGAGGGATCCTACAGTGTTAAGTTGTAGAGTTAGACTTCTGCTCGAGACAGATGATGAAAATAACAATTACTGTCATACAGTCAGTCCTTTATAGTGTTGGGTTTAAATAGCATTTGTGTACTTACGATTGAAAAGCCAATTTAAAATATTACCATATACCATTCTCAGTTTGTGATCCTCGGTGTTGCAACTGTGTCATTCTTTATACCTTTAACCGAGGTGGTAGAGGGGTGCTACTTAAATAAAAAGATCATATGCTTGGTGTTTTGTTTAGATATTAGTAATGGTTTTCATACGTGTTCATACTTTCATCCATAACAGGTCCATAGTCCTGTTTTCTTCCCTCAAAGTAAACTAAGATCAATAGTATAATGTGCATACTTCAGGATAAGCCTGTTCCTCGCCTGGCTCTATCTCGTAAAATACGGCAAACATTAAACACTACCTTGTATTGTCTACACTCTGGTCTTCCTGACAAAATATCTGCATCCAACCACTAATGATTGAATCCAGATCAAAATAATGAACAGGTGTTGGAAATGTAAAGTCCTTACACGTTGCACAGATGTTTGGAAACTTCTAGGTGCTTATAAAAGTGATCAAGAAAAGAAGCTGTTGCATTATCTATTTCTAAACCTGCTTTCAAAACTGCAAATGTAATCTTTGGTTCTGTGCCTAATTTGATCTGTCAGATATGTGATTTGTGATTCTGGCTTTATGTTGTGAGAGTCTATCTTCCCTCCTGCTTCTGGAATGACATCATGACTACAGATGTCAGGGTTAATGCTCTGTAGCCAATCAACCATCTCTGGCACCGGTACAGATGCACACTGTTGTCACAGGGTAGGGCCCAACATGTCGCTCCACTGCTTTGCACACATCATTTTTGGCTGGTTCTGGGCCTTTTGGCTTCTACATCAGGCCGAGCAGCTCTTTAACTCTGCTGGTGCCAATTGGTTGACACTTTTTTTCTGATGCTTTGTTTTGATTCTTTCGGTTACACGAAAAAAGATCAGTCTTAAAATGTCTGCCTTTTTTACACTTCGAAAAGAAATACATGGGTATGAATAGATGGGTGCATCCTACTGTAAAGTAATAATTTGACCATGAGGAACGTAAGTTTTTTAGCCTGCTTTTGAAGGGTCAAGTGTCCAGGATATCAGGTTTAGTCAGAGGAGATTGGTGTCTGCCATTTAAGATCTTGTCCTTTGGTCGGTAGCATAGTAGTTAATGTGTTTTGTGTATTTTAATGTAGATTTTTCATAATGTTTCACAAACCAAACAGCAGCAAAGTCCAGACAATGCGTTTCTTCTTCTAATTCCTCTTTCTTTGTCTTTTTCTCTCACAGGCTTGCACCGGAATTGACAACATCGCAGAGGCCATCACTCTGTTAGAGCTTAATAACTGGGATTTAGTGGTAAGTTCATTATCTGTGGGATTTTGTCTTTGAGAGACAGGCTTAGTTCATCAGAGTGCAAGTTCAAGAGGGTCAGCAAATGTCCAATAACACACACATTCGCTCTTTCGGTGTTATCTTGAACTTATTTCTTCATTTTACCCCGTGAAGCAGGCAGCATCTTGGTGACAGCGAGAGGGAATGAGTCCTGAGAGGCGTGGTTGTTGCTTCGAGAGACTCTGCAAGAAACGATGTTTTGTATTAACTCATGATGAGTCTGACAAACTCACGATGAGTCCAACAAACAAGGAGCCCTTTACCTCGCAGTGCATATCGGCAGGGGTCAGTCTATATTTAGCTGCTGCTGGCTGCAGTTCAGACCGGCAGCAGAGGAGCCGGACAGACACACTCCCTGCCCCGTAAATCTGATGACTCGCAGTTCCTCTGCAGTATCTGCTGCTTTTTTTTTTTAAGCCTGACGAGAAATGCTAGTGTATGCTGAGTTTAGAGTAGTATTTTTTCACTCTTTCTCCAGTCCAGCAGTGTTTCCCCCCTTTGGGCTATTTTCAAGAGAGCAGGGATTTGTTTAGTCCTCCCTGATCTTGACGCATCTCATCTTGTGATCAATATAGTTATTAACGGACAGTCTAAACACTATACGTTAATTATTGACAGTATTTGCTGTGTGAAGTTCTGCTTTAGCTTTTTTCCTCTGGGTAATCAAATTGTATTTCATAGAAGGGAGAGTTTTTATTTCAAGGGAGATAAGCAAGGTGAAAATATGAAAAATAGAACTCCTAAACATCCAAATAAATTCTCACACCAGTTCTTAAGTCAACACCTCTGCTACCTATCTGAATAGTCAATATTCTCTTTACTATTTTTGTTTCTTCTTCTTTTAAATTGAAATGAATGACTTATAATTCTTTCTCCAAAGACACAAATGTATACTTTATATATAATCTTATTTCAGGCTTTTTTCAAGTCGACAGTAGATGTTTCAAACGTAATACTCTAAAGAGATTGACATCTGAGCTGCAGTGATTTGTAAGATGAAATAGCTTCCTCCCGAGGTTATTAATGTACCCTAATAAACCTGAATATGTGCTGAATGACGCGGCTTAATGGAATTCAGCAATCATTTATTTACTACTTAGGCCTGAGCTTCTGCTTTTGTGACACGCCTTTAAAACAAAAATTGCACATTGATTGAAGTCAATGGGGCAGAAAACAATGATAAACAAATTATAAAGATGACATGGATAAAGGAAACTAACAAGTTTAAAAGATAGTTCAGAAACTCAAAGATATTCTACCTGAAAACAAACAGAATTGTTTAGGAAAAGCACGACTTAATTGAAAAGTCTTCAGTGACCAAAAACCTCCAGCCACTGCAGATTTGGCGCTTTAAAGTAACGTGTGTCTTCCCGGTAAAAGGATCATGCAGATCTTTATAAGAATAACATATCTGCTTCCATATCATTATTTCATCAAAGCTTAAAGGTGCTCTGGAGCTTCTGACCTCGGTTAACCCTCTGAAACTGTTTCTCTTTGAGGGGGTATGAGTGTGTCACAGCCTGTGACACACTCATACCCCTCATACTCATACACACTCATACTGAGAAACCACTGACAGTGTGACTCACAGGACACACACTGTCAGTGGTTTCTCAGTATTCCCCTAATTAACACAACACGATATGCAGCAGTGAGACGGCCTGCAAGTTAACTTGGATGTAAACAGTTGTGGAGTTAAAATATTTCAGAAAGCAGAAATGTCTTATAAATGCATTTCACGTTTTCTTGTAAAAGTCCTTATAAGCTAAAGATTCAAAGGACACCAGATTTTGTTTCTTGAACCTTTTCCCCAAAATGATTTCAGTAAGGCATTAAGGTATCCATGTTATCGGTTGGGATGCAGCCCACTGGGGTGAGCACCTTACATATGTGTTTGTTTTATTTAACAGAAAGAACAGGGTACAGGAACATGCCAGTAAGTGAAGAATAGCGAGTGTTCGAGAGGAATCCAATCAATTGTCCATTCCAACAAAAGCTCAGTGCAGAGCTGACTGTACTGTCATGTGTGTCCTTTCAGCTCTCTCTGTGGTGATCAGACTATCCATCATTCTCTCTCTCATATTGTTAACACATGTACTATATTGCCAGAAAATCTTCCAGTATCAACCAGTATAGTTATTTTACCTGGGTCCATGTGGACTGGTGGGGTGTTGTTATCGGTCACCATGCAGTTCCTTTCCCAAAATGTGTTTAATTTAAAAGGTTTTGGATTATTAGGTCAGTGTCCACATGACATTTTCTGGATTTGATAACACTGTTGTGTCTCCAACATTGATTTAACTAATAGAGTCATTAAATTAAATGATCTATTGTGGATTTTAGATTTCTTTGAATGATTATTGTAAAATGGTACCTCAAAACATATCCTGGTGTTCTTAATGACTGTATAACCTAAGAAGTATAAGCTCAATAATAATTGCCACCCGACCAAGCTCTGTAAAAAAGAAGTGCAGAAAATATTCTACCACCTCTTTAATACTAAATATTATCTTTAATGGTTTTTTCTTTTCATGTACAGCCCTCACAGTCTCACTTTGAAGTATAGTGAAGTATTTTAAAAACCTGTTAACCTCCACTCTCATTACAGGCTGCCATCAACGGAGTGATACCACAGGAGAATGGGATCTTACAAAGGTAAAACACACACACACACACACACACACACACACACACACACACACACACACACACACACACACACACACACACACACACACACACACACACACAAAACACTGAATAGCTATTTAACGATAAATATCATGTTTTAATGCATTGTGGGTATTTCTGTTGGTCAAAGTATAGCACAGTTCCAATTACAGATTATTAATATAGGAATAGGGCCTCGCATCAGTGAGGAATATGTTCCTGTGACACGAGTGTGGTTCAACATGGAATATTAGCACACGACACCACTTTCAAACAATGCTGGAATCGTGAAGAGGAAGCCTAATTGGAGCAGGAAGTTGTATTCCATGTGTTAATCAGCTGGGCTTTTGTGAATCCATTTCCTGTATCACCTGCTTCTATGATGAAGCATGACATTTTGATTGTGAACCTTTTAGAGTGAGTGTTTTTAGTTGGATTCATATCTATTCAAACTAAATAAGGCTATCATAGATGCTCCTCTAAAAAAAACAACTCAAAATGCAGCGGAGGTACCAGGAAGCGAATCTTACGCAGGGATTGAATCCAGCTTCCAAGCTATAATATAGTTTGTGCAGTTTAGCTTTCGACTAAAACAATACATAGAACCGTGTCTTTACTGCTGTTTGATGATGGAATAATATAGAAGACACTGCAACTGCAAAGAAACTGTCTCCCAGGAGTGGAGATGTACACAGTGCTGCGGTGAACCCACTCAAACTGGACACGTTGGGTCAAACCGTTTAACTTTGTGTGCATGAAAGCATGTGCCTCCGTGTGGTTCAGGCTCTCTGGCCATGAGATTATTTCTGGTGTTCCTCAGGGGGGGGGGCACACATTGCTATGAATGGAGTCTGGCAGTGTGAGCAGCAGCCAACACATTTACTAAGTGGCTGGCACCGCACTGAGCAGCGTTGCCCAGTAAACAGACTCTGATGACGGGGCTGAGCTGGAGCCAGTTGGAGGCGACGCCAACGCTCCCATCGAAAACAGATTTCCCTCCTCCCTGGTGTGTTCTCTTTAGTCTGCAGGGTGGGAATTGTAAGAAGTTGGCCTTTTAATTTGTAGTAGAAATTCCTCAGGGCGTCAGGAATATCCGGTAGGATAGGATGCCGAGTCATCTTGTTGATCAGGGCGTCAACTGGTCTCACAGTTTGTCTGTGGGTTAATGGCTCAAGAGATCCTCTGCTTTATGACGTCTCCTCAGTTACACAGGAGAACAGTGCCATCTAGGTGTAGAAATACTGTACAGCAACAATTTACCTCTCTTTAGTGTCACTTTGCAAGGTCATGGTGGAACTCAGGAGCTTTTCAACTTGTTGTGAATAGTATTTATTGTCATATATACTGACTTTTGAATAAATTCAAATCTGACAATCATTTTAATAAAAAACACTGTTATCCAAAACCTCCTGTAAAACTACGAGTGTGTTCTTGTGTGAATGCAGTTTACTGACAAATGTTGACGTATATTTGTGGGTTTTTTATATGTAGAATCCATGTTTTATTTTACATAGTCTAAATAAAACCAACAAAACAAAGAACGGTGCCTTAAAGTTTGCCTTAGATTCACAAAACAAGTTCACGGAAAGAAAAAAAACCTAGTCCAATTCAGTTGGCCGTTTCTTCTGTAGCTATTCTCATTGTCCAAACCTGAGTTCAGGAAAGATTTGGTGGTGTGTTCCTGAAGTGGCTGGTGGAGGAGACCATTATAATGTGGGTTTATTTCACCCTTCTGTACGTAGCGGTTTGGTGGCTGTTGACACTTCTCCTCAGGACAGCGGCCTCTCTACAGCTGAAGGCCAGATGACATACAGCTCTGTCAGAAAGCCTGCGTCTGGCACTCTGCTCTGAGACAGTTGCTGCTCCAGGGAACAAAGGGCACACTTTGTTGGTGTTTGGCAGACAAAGACTGAACATTTACTGTGTTGTGTGAAACGTGGGTCACACTCGGCCAGCAGCAAAGAGGAAAGCAAAGAGAATCAGCTGATTTGGTAAAGAGGAGAGGAGAGGAAGCTGTCTGGCTGTAACCTCTGATGATTCTTTACCATCAGGCCAAAGACAACATATTTGACTAGCCTGAAATGGGATTGTAACGGTACCAGAATTGTAAATTGTCGAACCCAATACTAATGAAATTATACAATTCTCTCATACAAAACAACAACAAATCCCTTAAACTTCTACATTTCCATCTGCATGTTATTTTCTTTAGGGAGTTAAACAGGTCATTATTACTACGGTACTCTAATATCTATTCTATATTGCTGTGCAAAAAAATCCTTCAAACAACTTGATTTAGTAAAGTTTCCCTCCAAAATCTACATTTTTACAGGTTCATAATTAAAAGCATCCTACTTCTGTTATAATTCACCTTTGACCAATAGTCTCTTTTACTTAATAGAGCCTGAAAGCATCATGATGTAACTTAATGGAAGTCGCTCCACTTGCTGCTAAAAGCTAACAGCTAACATTTAGTAGCTAACCCTACTCAATGTACGCATGGTACTGTAGACAACAGTTTTACTATTGCCCTCAAATTTTAAGAATTATGGTCTCAAACTTGTACCAAAATGAAGGTTGTGTGACATTTTTAGCTAAATATTAAAATATTTTCTTTTTCTATCGCATCTGTTATGTTTGCTCCCTCAAGGTATTTTATAAAGAGATTGAGATTAAAATAATGCTGTATGAATTTGTAGCAAAAGGCCATTAAAAGGGCATTAAAGATAGCAGTTAATCTTCCACCCCCTCACTGACCTCCTCCCCTCTGTACAGTACCTTTTCCAGCGAGGCGAGCCAGGCCGGCATGTTTGGACCTCCGAGCCAACCAGAAGCAGCTGATGCAGCAGCAGGAGGCGCCGTTCCCACCCCCTCTTCTTCGTCTTTATCCTCCTCTCCTCCATCGTCCTCCACTTCAGCCTTTTGCCCTGTCAACTCGGCCTCCTCCTCTTCCTCCTCATCCCGACAGATCGTAGAGCGCCAGCCCCGGATGCTCAACTTCAGGGTGGAGTACCGGCAGCGCACGGTGGAGCTGGTGCTGGAGGAGGGCAGCACAGTCGGTAAACGCCTCACGTCTTTACAAACATGCTGTATAAAGTACTGTTTCTCCATGTCCTAACGGCTGATTTACATTTTCCTCTGAATGAATCTGATTTACAGGAGAAATCAAAAAAATCCTCGAGACAGAGCTCGGGGTTCCAGTGTCCAAAATGCAGCTGAAAGGATGGAAGAGCGGAGAGGTTTCCGATAGTGTGAGTTTACGGGCCCTTTAAATGTTTCTCATGGAAACACACAATGCAGCATTAAGGAGAGAAAATGAACCAAGCCTTAAGTCTTTAATATTTTTTGCATCTGTGTTTTAATCCAAATAAATGTGATTATTTTGACAAATAAACAACATTTTTAACGTTTTTTTTAATTGACTTATATCGTCAATGCATGTGCTTTGTCCAAAATACAAATGTCATAGTTTTACATACAGTATAAATACATCAAAGCATAGAAGCATGCCTTATTACATGCTTAAAATACCCCAAATATTTGTTGTTAAATATTGAATAAATCCAATTTGATGTACCTGAAAACAATATTTCCACTTCAAACGAAGAAGTTGTTATCAGTTCCTCTCATAATATTCTGTAGGAGATGAAAGAAGTATACATTCAGATGTACTGAGAACACTACAACTCCCTCCTGAGTTCAACTGTTGTTAAGTTGTATTTCTGTGTGTGTTATCAGACGGTGATGAGAAGTTTACACCTGCCTAAGAACAACAGCCTGTACGTCCTGACCCCAGACATCGCCCCTACTGCCAGCACCAGCAAAAACAGGTACACAACTCCCTCTCACTGTGATTTTTATTTCCTCTCATAAGGAAAATCCTCCTCCAATGCTAGAGTAGCAAATGTAAAAGTCTTCAGCCAGGAGGTGAGGGTGCAGTGGACCTGTTTAGTTTGGACTCTGGGGACAGAAAGCAGATCTTAATGGTTTGTTTGGAGCAGAAGATCAGAGATGTATTTTGGCAGAAAAGTCTCCAGTGCTTTATAAACCAGCAGTAGTATTTTAAAATGGAACACTTTGACAGACAGAAGTTGGTGTAAAGATCTCAAAACTCATCCCCTGAGTCTTAGTCTCAGAGGGCTTTACATACACCATACAACATCTTCTGTGCCAAGACCCACGCAGCTTACAAGAGAAAACTCCCCCAAGAAACCCCACGATTAATGGAGGAAAAAAAGGACGGACAGATGCAATAGCTGTTGTGTGTGTAAATTAGGAAGATAACACATTTACAACAAAGGCTGTCCAAAAGTCAGGAAGGGATAATGTGTCCAGGTATATGAAAATATCTCGTACATATACATACACAAGTAACTGAAATACTCCTGGTAATGATGTGCACGTAGTACCTAATAAAGAACACCAGGGGGCGGTCTATGTCCAGGTATTGAGATATGCGTCCTGAATCCAGCTAGGAGACTCCATTGTCCCCAGTTTATTAAGAGACATTTGACCGGCTGGTGCACATTGTTTTTCTCATATCTATTGTGACATTTTGAGAGGAGCATCTACCGCTTCCATCTCTGTTGTGTAAATAATAATCCCCCCCGCTCCATCTTTGTTTCATCCAGCCTGACATTGTTGCTTGGGTTGCTTTGCATCATACTCTTCAAAGACATCTATTATTTATTCCTCTCCAGGCTGTTACATTAGTGATAGTACCAAGACACAATAGATATTTGTTCAGTGCGCTTCATTAAGCCGGTGTTCTCCATCCAGAGGTTGTTCTCTTCATTTCAGTGTGAGGAACCTTTCCTTTTGAAATGTCAGGCAGAAATACAATCTCACAGGTGGCAGCTGAACATGTGATTTCCCTTTCATCAGTGTCGGGTAAACATCGACCAAAGAAGTCATAATTCCCCCCTCATTTCATCCGAATTCTGCAGGGTGGCCAAGACCTTTTTATCCGTAATTTGAATAGCAATAAGAGCATTGGACTGGGAAAATAGATATACTGTAAGATATCATGTCTGCGAGACCTACTGGACAGCAGAACTGCAAAAAGCAACAAGGGAATTCTGGAAATATGAGGGACCAATTACCAGAATGTAAATAAAAGCAAACTATAGATTAATTTTAATTATTGTGAACAAAATAATGGACATAAATAAATAAATACTTAAATAAATAGCATCCTAAGAAATGATGGTACATTGGTGAAGTGAAAACAACTAGAGATAGTTTTGGGAAAACGGGAGAAAGACTTAGCAGAGTTATTTAAGGAAACCGTATTCAACCTGTTGGTCACTTTTTTATTTAATCGAACTGAAAAAGGATTTAAAATAAGACTTTAAAATCTCCTCTACCTTGAGAGGTCCTCTTGTGTTATTTTAATTCATGTATTCAATATGAGAGAGGGTCCTGATATATATTATCATCACTAGATTGATAAAAGGACAATCCGTTTTGTTTTTATTGACTATCGAATTTGATTTGGTGTCTGGTGGTGCGGGGCAAAAACAATCTAAGAAAAAAGGTTGCAAAAGTAGGTCAAAAATATAAAGATAATAAAATGAAGTATTTTAAAGAAACTATTTATCATTATTTTGGAAAGAATTCACACCAAATTTAAATATACAAAAAACCTTAAAAGCTAAAGAAACAGAAACACTTGGGACAATGAAAATATGGCAGCACAGGATATGGAAAAACAACAGCGCTGTGCAGAATGCATGAACACGGCTCCCAGTATGTCGTTCACATGATGTGCATTAATGTGATGCATAATGTTTGTGGGGGGGATAAAGGGTTAGTGTCAGTGGGAGACCCGGGCCTTGATGATGAGGCCGGTAGCGGAGGGGAATAGAGGTGGCAGTAGATTTATTTTTAAGTAACCCAGACCTGTAGTTGATTTGTTTTCGGATCAATGATGTGTTTACTGACCTTTAAAATAATTTCTGTGAATTATTAAGCACGCTGATGAACTAGGATTGGGTATTTTTATTATACATGGATGATTTAATTTTCGTCTGACCTCCAGAACATGTTGACGGTGTGTAGTCTGAGGTGTTATAAGTGGAGCATAGCAGTACATTGAAGCTAAACTCAAATAATGCTCCTTCAAATGAACGCTATGGTTATAATTGCACAAGGAATTAGTTTTGGCTCGGCCGCTTTAGGATATGTTGGTGCATAGAAATACATGGATTTTTCCCTGGATTTGTGACTTATGGGGTTGGAATTGGATCATGTGTTGACTCTGCTGGCTCCGGGATCAGTCATTGACAAACTGAAACGGTGTTCTCGTTCAAGCCACAGATCTTTAGTGGCACAGTGGAGAGACGGTGTTCTTCCTCTGGCCGTGGAGGTTAATCAACTGCAAAATATTCAGGAGAAAAATAGGTTTTGATTTAAAGAGCGTTAATCCTCCATGAAAGGTTGAAAACACAGCTAAGAAATAATTTGGTTGGCTAATGATCACTAATTTGTCTGAAGCTGATATAATATTGAGGTGAAATATCCTCTTTATTTTATCAGTATTTGTTCAGATTTCTCACTTATTATGTAGTATGTTGTTTCGTTAGTGATATATGAATGTTATTCTAGGCAATGATGGTCTGAAAATATGATTGTTTGAATATATGGTGTCTTGTAGCTGTATACTGACAGGGTAAAGTTTATATTTAGACAGTCTTTCAATCAGCTATCACTTTAAATGCTTAAAAACGACATATTCTGGTCATGTTCAGGTTAATTTCTGTATTTAGTGTCTCTCCTGGGACATGTCTCCATTCTTTAATGTTCAAAAAGCTCTTTATGTTTCTCATACTGCCTGTGCTGCATCTCCTCTTTTCCCCCTCTGTCTGAAACCAGAGCCCAGTCTGCTCTGATTGGTTAGCTTGCCGACTCTGTTGTGAGTGGTCAACCAGCTTAGAGATGTCCCGCCCCTTAGCCTATCACGTACCTAGGGTTGGAGAGCTAGCCAATAGAATCCTGAGTGTTGCATAGTGATGTCACTAAACAAACAAAGGAATCCAATGGAGGCGACTTTGGGATTTTAGCTTTTGCAGACCATTTACATACACAGAAACCTATAGAACGATCTAAAGGAAAAAAAACAACCCAAAAGCATAATAGGGCCGTTTAATTTAAATCTTTAGTTTTTAGTAATGACCTCCTGTGATTACCGTTGGTCAAGGTTTAATAAAATAGCCAGTTTTAAATCAGATATGACCATTATGATGTATGTGTTGCCCATATTTTAGCAGCCCTTCCCTTTGTTGTTTTGCCTTTATTAGCAGTATTTGTTCCTAACATATTATGTCCCTCTCTTGTTTGTTGACAGTGGATTCCTAATTAAAATTGTACTGTAATTCTCCGCCACATTTCCTCGTGTTAGCAGCCAAGCAAGCATCCACATGTCCCCCGAACACTTGTAAAAGAAGTCATTTGGCAGTTTGCCGCTTCGCCTGCTAGTTAGGCTAAGTGGTAGTTATATTGTGTTGGCAGCTAATGGCCCTCATCTCCCCCGTCCTCTCTCCCTCGCCTCCCTCTCCTCGTCTTCTCACTCCCCCACTTACTGCTGTGTCTTTTTAGCAGCACCGTTGCCATTTCTCCAAGTGTCATCGATATCATTTTGGGTGTCAGGAGCTCATTATCCTGTGTCAGCTATTTTCGGTGGAGGACAGTCGGGGGCTGAACGCAGTGGGCGAGGGTCTGTGTGTACGCACATGCATTTGTGTATGAATGTCTGTGTGTATGGTGACCGTGCTGTCATACTGGGAGAGGATAGGTGACAGATCACAGAGAAGGGGGTGGGGGAGCTGTTCCCTGTAGCGGGACCAGACGAGCTGTTAGCATGCAGCAGTAAAAATAATCTTTGGTCACACTTTAGATCCACAGTCGGAGCAGTTTGTGTGCACTATTTGTTGCAGTAGACGGAGCTCAGTGCCAGGAGAGGATCGCATGGAGTGTGTGGGGAGGGGTTGACGACACGCATTAGAAAACAACGTCAAAAAACCCCAGGTTTAACGTCATAACAAAGGCATTTTATTCTCTCAAAATGACAAAACTTAATTGATACTACTGTTTAGTTCCACGTCTCATCAGGTGTCAAAAAAAACCACGGGTGTCCTCGATCTCCTCACAAACCCATACCACCAATCGTATATTTAGCAGAATTTAACATGCTGCTTAATATCAATCATTCCTGTGTTACACACTTATCTATCAGGTATAACTCTTTACATTAGCTCTGAGTTCATCCCCCCCTCATACCAATTTAAGGTACTAATGCGACTTGATGAAGCTGGAAAACATTTGCTTCTTTGGGATAAAGTTGACGACAGAAAGAGAACATCAGGGTGTCACACAGGATACCATGATTAAATTACTCTCATTTGATTTGCAATAATGAACCCGCTGAAATACAGCCGACATGCTCAAAATAATATATTCATTAGAAACCTTTAAGAGGCTAAAATATTGGCTTGCATTTTATAACAGAAGAATGCATGACTTGATTATAACAGGGAGATAAAGGTGTAGTTTATATTGAATTGTGCATAACAGTGCAACCACACTGGTGCTACTGGGTTAGATTATACTGGGTTAGGTTCTAGGAGAGAAATGCCACTGTAGGCTTGTGTAATAAAACCAGGATGAATATAAATGTTGTGGCTACAAAAACAAAAATCTCCTAATGAAATTATCTCCTGATATGTCCTGCATGAGGCTACTTGAACTCCCACTGTCTCCTACATTAATATATTTGCTAGTAGGTCTAAAAACGACCCCTCAGCTTTAATTTCATAATGTTTACTTGCTTCGAATTGTTGCTGAGTGAAAATGCAAATGTCCCATAAATGGTAATATCCCTGGCAATTACTTTGTAGAGCTTGGCTTGGTGCGGCACACGCGGCGAAACCAAACTGCCTGATTAAATAGCGCTGCTCTGTCATTATGATCCTGCTGAGCAAACTCCTCTTAGTTGTCTTGTTTGATTAGAAATGAATCTCCAGGCTTTGGGGAGCCTTTGAGCACCAATGCATCGCAGGTAGTTATTTAGTTAGCCATGTGAGTCCCGCCATAGTGTCAAAGCCCCCGGTCTGAGGGAGCTTTCTCTCTGTGGCCATGTTGATGACTGCCTGTGAATACAGGAGGGTGTTGAGGAGGACTTAATCTGTTGCATAAATGATGAAGGGCTGATGAATATTTCAACGGCGCCTGTTTCCTTCCTGGTTTATCCTCCGCTCGGCTCCCGTGTTTGCCCAGGAAAGGTTATTTTAATTTGAACTGGCAAAGAAATTTGAAATTGCAAAAATGATTCATTAGGTTTTGTGTGTTTTACTCCCTCTCGCCATCCCAGCCCCTCCTCTCCCTCTGTGTGTCAGCTATCTAGTTGCAGATGCTTTTGAGGTAAGGTAGCTAGCTTAGTTAGCTAAAGCAGTCCTGGGGGGAAGTGTTTCACAGTTAGCATGCTGGTTAACTTTGGGACAAGATGGCAGAGCAGAACAGAGCAGAGCGTCATCGGTTCAGCCTTCTTCTGCTCTGCTGTGGATGCAAAATCTGGAAGAGGTAAGAAGTCCTTCACAACCTCCTCCTAAAGGAAACAAATCTGGGTGTTTTATGTCTCTAAGCAGATGAAACAACCATGATTTGTTGGGGAGAATGTGTGGGTATTTTTGTTTTGCAGGCGTGTAGTGTGTGTGTGTGTGTCTGGCAGTGCTAGTTTAATAAGGTCTAGAGTCTGCTCTGTGCCGCGGGGACTCTCAGCTTAGGCGCCGGGCTTACCTCAGAATGAAACCAATCTGTTTAGCCCGTTCCTCTCCCCTGCAAAACGCTCCGTTTTCTCTGTCCATAAAGTTAAATGACATTTTCCTCCCGGCGCCCTTATGCCATGTCAAGTACCTCCAGAGATGTTTCAGGCCGACCTGGATGTCACGAGTGTGTGTGTGTTGAGCGGGAAAGAGACCTCTGAAGGCAGAAGCAAACACTCAGACCCCCCCCCCCCGGCGCTGCTTCAAGGGCCTACTTTAAAGAGGCCCTATTCTGCTTTTCGGTTCACCCTTTCCTGTAGAGTTATATGGGTTTTAGTGCATGTTAATGGTCTGCAAAGGCTAAAATCCCTGTGTTTCTCTCCCACACACTTCACAATTATGAAACCTGAAATTAGCACAAAAAAACATCAGTGTTGAAAGCAGTCGAGACAAAACTACACTTAAACATATTTAGTTTGTGTTTATGTATGAAGCAGCAGGCCTCTTCAGACAACATTTTCTCCTCCTCCCGATGTAATTAATATTTCGAGCAGCTTTATTTGTACCGCGGAGAGCCCAATTTAATTTCTCAGAGTAAATCTTGAGCAGAACTCCACCCACACACACACCAAATGGCTCGTCTCTGTGCCATAAAACCACTGATAAGATGTTCCTTCTTTGCTTGGAAGGACAGAGTAACACTTCCTCTCAGTTTACCCTCTATCTCTGTCTGTTTAGGAGTCTAGCTGCCTGCCAGCAGTGGCTCGGGACTGTGTCCAAACATAATCATGATATTAGCTAGATCCTTATTTATGTGTCCCTACCCCTTTCCATCTCCTCCTCTCTCACACACACTTTCACAAACATCTCTCTCACCCTTCTGCTCAGCCCCTATTACATATGCATCCATCCTTCCCACTTCACACATTTCCAATCTTCCTCAGTTAGCTACAACAAACATTACATTTACATATTGATTCCGTAGTTTTAGTCAATGTAAATATGCTGTCATTACAGTAAATTTGAGCTTCTGTTAACATAAGCTCGTCCAGATCTGCGCAGATTAAGGGTGTGATTGCATAATTAATGTGTGTGCTACATATTAATTCCCCCGTCCCTCTCCTTCCCTCAACTCTTCCTCCTCTCTTCGGGTTCTGAGCCCTGATTAAGTGCCTGCTTCGGCCCTTAAGCCTCCCATTGATATTCAGCCGCACAGACCCAGCGTTTGCTCAAAACGCTACTTAACCTCACAGCTTATTGTAAATGAAGCTTCCAAAAGTTGATTCCCCCACCTCCTCCTCTCTACGTGAAGCTCACAAAGTGTCTGCTGTGCGTTCACAGCGTCTCCAGAGTCTGACCTTTCAGAAAATAGTGCGTCTCTCCTACCAGCTCCCTGACGAAAACCAGAAGACATCCACATTTCAGACCGGTGATTACCTGTCAACAGCTTTAATCTGTCTTTAATCCCATCACTGAATGTTTTATTAGGGCTGCTCAGTTATCAAAATCTCAATATGGATAATATTATTGAAACTCTATGCCTTCTACGGATTCAATTCGATATTAATACAGACAAGGTACCAGGAAACACACGTAGTAGAAACAGGAGGGCAGGGAGTATAGTTTATAAAGAAAATAGCTCTCCTGTGAGTCATCCAATTTCAACACTTCGTCACATCACGGCATTCTGACTGCAAACTCGTACACATATACAGTTTACGCACACTGTACATACCCCTACATATACACACATACTTCAGGTTTCAAGGTAGGAATTAAACAAGGTATTTTCCAGGGCAGAAATAATAATACATTACCAAATCATAACCATTTGTAGGTAAACATTTTCTAGAGGAGTGTGAACAGCTGTAAAATTAAATGTTAATTATTAAATAATAATTGAATAATATTTTTGGAATAAAGTTATTAAAAGTAAAAATGTAATAACTTTAAACTAAAATGTATTGGTTAATTAAAATGAAAAGTGATGGTTTAATGCTTTGTAGGACTAAGATGTAGACCTGAAGTCTTATTTATTTATAAGTCTATTTTTGACGCTGAATCGTGGTTTTAAGGTGCATTCAGAAATAGCTTGAGAGTGTTTGCACTTTGCCCCTATCATTTCTGAAATTAGATTGACTATAATCATCTTACAGATATTACAGGTAGTATATCATAATGTTGTTTTGAATGGAACAGTAAGAAGTTGTTCGTTAGCTGCTGATATGGTTGTTGATGAAGTGTCTTCAGGCTACTGTTCACCTCAGTTAGGTCTTGCTTCTTCCTTCTTTAAATCTACAGCATATGCAGTTGTTCGGTGCTGAGCGCTCTCCTGGGTTTGTTTAATAATAGCGGCCAGGTTTGTTGGCGGTGAGGCAGATTGATGGACCCCCTGCTGTGGCGGCGGCGGCCTGCTGTGCCGAGCGCCGCTCCGGCCAGGCTTGTTAAGACACAACCAGGGAAGTGGGCGACTCACCCCCGGGGGAGACGGGCTCCCTGTGGGCCAGCAGGCTACCGTACAGGACAAGTTTCAGCTTGCCTTTCACATGACTGCGCGCCTCTTAGTGATAATGTTTGTTTTTCTGTGCCCCCCCCCGGTGGAAAGTTACTAAGTACAATTACTCTACTTGTACTTTACCTGACTATTTCTGTGTCTTTCTATTTTTCTTTTGTAAAACTGTGTTCATCCCTATTTCTTACACGGTTATGTTTCTCCCTCCTCACCCAGTGGTCTCCAGGAGTCGTTAAACCAGAACTTCCTGCTGGTCATCAGCCACCGCGAGGCCCAGAGGGACTACAGTCTCAACTTCCCCGGCTCCAAAACTATACAGGAGGTACGAGACACACCATGCAGCACATCACAGACTCCCTTTATACGCCCAGGACACACACACACACACACACACACACACACACACACACACACACACACACACACACACACACACACACACACACACACACACACACACACACACACACACACTCACCCACACACCCTCACATGGATAATATTATTGTACCTGATTCTAGTTTCCCATAACACGGCTTTCATTCCGTTTGCCAAACATTGCTAGTCTATCTCAGCCATCGATTCATTATTCATCACAAATGATCACATTTCCGAACACATAATTACTCTCACAGCTGCGGACTGGTTCCTCCCCCTCGTTCTCTCCCCACTCCCCCTTGTCCTGCGTGTTTCTCCCTCTCTCTCAGCAGTCTAGAGGGCGATTTAAATACTGAACATTGTTTAATCTAGGCATGCGGGAGCAGTGGAAACAGACAGAGTCCATTGATTTTCCTCCTCTGAAACTAAACAGCGGCCTCTGAAATATTAATAGTAACTGGTGCTGTGTGACGGCAGTACACTTACCAACCAAGGGTAGTTCAATTCAAATAGCTTTATTGGCATGACCATAATGCGAACAGTATTTCCAAAGCTTTGTACAGTTAGGACATCTATACATAAATACACTTTGTTTATTACTCTCAGCTGCAAATGCATGAAAATACATGTGTGTTGGCTTGCTTGCCTAAATGAGAAAGTGTGTGTGTGTGTGTGTGTCTGTGTCCATATTTGGTCCCATGCAAGGTCAAAGCAGGACTCCTCCACATAAACACACACACACACACACACATATATATATATATATATATATATATACACACACTTACTGCCCTGTACTGTCCTGCTCTAACCCCCCGTGCAGAGAGCTGTTACTCACAGTGTGTGGCTTGCTGTCACAGGTGAGGCGAAATAAGCTCCCCAAAGACTGATCAGGTAAAAGAGAGGCGTCCAAGTATGGATTCAACCTCACATGCTAAGTAATTATCATTTACAACAAATATAAGCAGTTAGATATATCAGTCTTTAGGTGGTTTTTTGCCCAAAGGGAGTAAAAACAATCAGCAGGATGATGCAAAAAGTTCTGGCTCAATTTTACTGAAACTGGGTGGAGGGGAGTAGAGTGAACCGGGGAGTAACCCATTACATTTTTGAACAGATACATCATTTATTACTTTTGTTCACATTGGGGCATTTGTGCTGCATTCTGTGCTGTTTCGTGAAGTTTGTGAACTCCTCTTCAAGTTGGAACAATATTAGATTACATTTCATTTACCCGGTGCTATTCGACTTATAGTAAGTGCAATAAACCATAGAGATACAAACTCATACCTGTAAGAAACCTGCAGGTACACACACTTTAAATAAGAGTGTAAGTGCTGCTGGAGAACTCTCAATCGACCCGATCTTTAAGTTACTGCGATAACGTGCAGTGGAAACATGTGGGTTTTTAGTCTCTTCATGGACCAACATCAGGGGATTCTCAACCTGAGAAAATTGGCAGGGGTGGAAGAAGTTCCCAGATCCTATATATAAGTAAAAGTAATAATACCACAGTGTAGAGTCACTACCTATAAGTTAAAGCCCTGCACCCCATACATAACTTAAGCATAAGTACAACAGAATTAGCCGAAAAATACATTTGTGTGGCCATTTCTTTTGTAATAATATATATTATATCACTGGTTTGAAATGAATGACGCATTCATGTGTCAATCATTTTAATTTTGCAGCTGGTAAAGGATGAGATAACACTGCTAACTTTCTATATTGCCAGGTATCTCCATCCATAATAGTACATCATAGTGTACTAGATGATTTCATCTTTGTATTAATGAAGTAACTCAAATCATTTTGGTGAGAAAGAAGTACAATATTTGCTCCCAAAATGTATAGTTTAATGTCTGTAAATTTAAGTAGAAAGTAGTATTAGATAAAATACTATGGAAAGAACTTGTATCCAAAAATAAGTAGAGTACTTTTAAGGGAAAAGGGACACTTCTGAGCAGCACCATTGGCCTTGCCGGAGGTCTTCTACCAGTTTGTTTTACTTCTTCATAGTCTCCATGTTTTATCATCCAGCTCATTATTTATTTCCAGCAGCAGTGAAAGGTGTTCCTCTTACGCTCCTCGCTCTCCGCATCCTCCCAGCGTGGGTGAAGATTACACTGATAATAATCAGGCTACTAGCCGGGCTTGTAATGGTGGTAATTGAACAGATTAGTACAAACTGGAGGAGGCAGCTTCCCTCCCCGGTTCTCTCCCTCGCTTCTCCTTCTCCTCCTCCTCCTCCCTCTGTCTCCTCTCTCACCCTCTTCTCAGGCAGATGGTTTTGATGAGCACCCACTGTGAACCTTAAGTGTTTCTGCTGGGATTACAAACACTGGGGAGGGGTCCCTGCAGTGTGGGAGGGGGGAAGCATGGACACAGAAAGGAGGCAAAGGACTGGTGGCTTGGTGGGGGTGCTGTAAGAGGCCATAGGGGATGGAGAGGGGACAATGTGGGCTTAAACAGGCCTTCATGTCGTGGTCCTTTCCTTACGCATGCTTGTCTTTAGGCATCTCAAGGCCCCCTGCAGGGAAAATGAGGCCCACAACTTTAACCTGCATAGATCTGGACTCTGTTTGCCCCATGTTGACCAAGCTCTTTATTATTTACTCTTTAGCCAGGGAGCCGGCGTCCTTCCTTTTTTATGGCTGCAATGTGTTGGCAAATAATATCAGAAACACAATCCGGTTTATTGCTCAGAAGGTTTTCAAATGCAGAAATGACTTTGGTGTTATGGTGCACAACATCAACACAGGGAAATAATAAAAAGCAATTATGAAAAAGCATTATAAGCCATATTAAAAAATAGAAACGTGTACAAAAAGTAGGCACATATTCACTATAGGCCTAGGAGAAAGCTTATGACATATTAGTGTGAAAAAATATCTACAGTTTATCCCAATTAAAGTGGAGGGGTGTTCAGGTTAGGAAGTCTCCATAACATGTTCATATTTCACATTTCTTCCCGATAAATATTTAAATATAGTCTGCTTTTTACCACTTCTTGCACTCAGTACTTTTATTCCGTGTACTGACAGTAAAGTTTAATCTATATTCTAAATAAAAGTATTGTGCAGAAATGTGCAGAATTATCTAATTTGCAAACTTGTGCCTTGGTTCAGATTGCAAATATGCATATACTGTTTTTATAGGTGTAACTTAAACCAACAGCACACACTATGTCGTCAGGGTGGCGAGCTACAGGTGCAACAGCAGTCAGTAGAGGAGGAGGAATAGTAATTGCCGATGAACATAGTAAAGCTGATTCATTTTGTAATGCTCATGAGGAAAAGGAGTGAGTTTGTTAAGATTTAAAGCAAAAACAATAATGAAAAAAGACCAAAAGGACAGAGGGAGTGTATTTCTGACATCATAAGAAGACTTAAGAAGGCAACAAAGAAGTAACAGCATATTCAGCCGGCCTGACTCCCCTTTCTGCTCATACTGTGTCCACTCACAGACACATATGGACTCCACTACAGAGCACCTTCTCTCCCCTTTCTCCCCTTTGTCTTAGCTGAAGACTAGCCGATGGTCCCTGCTTGTGCATATCAATGGGGATAGAGTCCTGTCTTCTTGTTTGTCTTTGCCAAAGGCTCTGGCTTTGCCTTGTGGCTCTCAGGGATCTGCCCTTGCCCCTCCTTTTCTATCCCTCCATTCTCCATCTTTCCCTTCTCTACCTTCTTTCTTCTCCATCTCTGGACTGTGTAGACTCTGATTGGCGTTACCAGACAAGAGTGTGGGGGTAAGTTGCTGGCTAGCTTCTGAGCTAAGCTGCAGAGCAAATGTTTGCCAGCGAAGTAGAGGGTAAGAATAGGGATGGCTGCTGGTTTCGGGTTGTCCGTGACCAGACCAGTTGTCCTGGGGATTTCCCTCCTCTGGGCCTGGGCCCCATCTCCACTCCGCAGCTGGGAGACATATAGAGATACAGGGCTGCAGAGCTGAGAAAAAGGGAAGGTCGGATCGAATAAAATAATGAAAGAAAAGGCATCTGGTGCCTAAGGGAGACGAAGAAAGACGGCGAGAGTGAGCTTGTGACTGTTTAACGGAAACCTTTCCTCCTCTTTGATTCGCTTCCAGCCAGGGATTACAGGCAATTGGCATTTACAATGACTGGATCATTAATTCTGCCGTGAGGCGGATCGCCCAGCGGCCCGGCTCCACAGCCAGTCTCACTAATGTTGTGTGGCTCGTTACACCCCTGTCTCATCTCAACACACAAATCAGCATCTCCATATTTGTTACTAAGACTTTGATTTAAATCCTGTTCCTTTACATTTGAGTGTCTTTCTATCCAAGTCGGGTTGGTGCCATGTTCTGCTTATTAGGCAGTCCATATATTCCAGAAATACTCAATTGTATTTTAACTCAAACAAGTTTTCAGCTGTTATTTCTTTGTAAATGTGCGTGCTGAAACTAGTTATTGAAATATGCTTGTGTCTGTTTGTTGCAGACTCTGTATATGCTCAGTGAGGTAGCAGCAGTGGCAGACAGGGGGCAGCATCAGACTTTATTGCTACTCGATGCCGTGGCCTTCACATGCAATGCTTTGCTACAAAAACTTACCTGCAGAAGCACGGACAAGACATTGTGTCACCCTGTGTCTCTTCTCATTGTTTTCAAGATGTGGTTGCATCGGATTCACACTTTTCACACGGAGAAGGCCAGTGTGACGGTGTGTCTGCAGATTCTGCCTGTGTAGTTTCAGGTGTGTTTTGTCTGTGTTGAGATCAGGTTGTCCTCTGCCAGGTGCCTCTCACTGTCCGTCTGTCTCCCCCGTCCTCCTCTCCATGGTGGGCGTCAGTTTGTTGTTTCTCTGATGCTGCTTTAACCTCTGACTGCAGTCTCTTCATTACTAGTGTTTATGCCTCTCCTTTCCTCCCTCTCTCCCCCGCTATTCATCTGCTGGCCAGCCGGTCAGTCAAATCCCTGTAGTCCGGCTGGTCAAACACAGATATTACACTCTGTAATAACACTGGCCACCCGCTCTGACCCCAGCCTGCCAGCCTGGCCACGGCTTCTCTTCATAAGGAGAGGCGGCGAGCGGTGTGCTGTGGGATTTACGATAGAAAGACAAAAGGCTGGACTGTGCCACTCATTTATTATTGTTCTTTTATTTGTTTCTCAACCTTGTTTGTCCTTTAAATTGCTTTGCAGTCCCGGGCCCAGCACACAAAAAAACCCTCCTCAAGAGATTGATAAGTTTGATAAAATATTTACTGTTTCCTTTTAATAAAGGGATACATTTATATTTCGGTAAGCAGCCCATAATGTGATCTCTCGCATACACCTACACAAGCACGTATAAAGGCTGCCCGATTAATAAAAAATCAAATCCCTTTTATTATTTTGACTGATATTGCCATGTTGATCCCCTTTGAACGTTTTTCAATAATAAATAACAAAATCTAATTTAATTTAAGAGGATCTTTACCAGACAATGATTTTTTATTAAGTCTGAAGTAGAATACTGGGAGTTTTTGAGCACCACAATACTTCATTTAGATATTTTCACTTATTTTGCGATGGATATTTGACTGGTCTATAACGGGATTGCCATTAGATTTCAATTGTTTGTGCAGCCCTAGTTCATATACAGATGCAAAGTGTAGTAGTATTTGAGTTAAGGAGAAAGCCCCCAGGCAGAGCATGCCCCCGCAGTCTTCTTCACTCAGTGTTCTGCAGCTGCTTTCCTGCTTTGCCTGACATTGGCTTTGACTTTGTGTTTGTAGCGTATTTAAGTTTCCACCTCCGTGACCAGCAGCTCTGCATATGCCCGAGGATCCATCTCTCTCCAGTGCTTTTTACAAAGACAGGATTTGACCCGTTTGTAGAGGGATCTGCACTCCACAATTGACAGTTTTCTCAGCATCAGTGTCCAGCGGCGCGGGCCTGAGAGGCAGAATTCTGCAGAACAAATGCACTAGAATCCACGGCCGCCGGCGCTCAGACGCCGACGGGGGCTTTGATCACCTTCGGCTGGCGCACATCAGGCTGGCGTGAGGGCTTTAAACCAACAACCCAGTGGACGGTGTAACGCGGCGCTCGGCGGGACAGGCGCGGCTGGCTGCTAACTGTTTAAAAGCATGGAATGTTATTAAGTGATGCAGATACAGCGTCCGCGCATGAATGGGGAAAGAGAAATACTGTTCATTTCAGAGCGTGGGGCTGTTGTTGCTGGGCATTAGCTGTGGCATCTGAAGAATGCTGATAACACTGGCTGTGGGTTTTTAATTTTTTTCTCCTCCTCTCTCTTTTTGACTCATCTCCTCCTTCCTTCTCTGCCTCCACCCTCATGCTGCTGAATGGAGGATACTTTGATGTAGCCCCAGACATTGTATTCACTGTTGGATTAGTCATGGAAATGGTTTTCACCTGTAGTTTTAATATTAGTTTATAATATAGGGCTGCACAATAATCGAAAATGTAACCGAAATATGGATTAGTCCAATACTCAATCCCAGTATGTACAATATTTATTGAAGGGTTAATAGATGTTAAAATACCCTTTTGAATCCCTGCCTAATTCCTCCGACTTAACAACACATATTTGACTGGTAAGGATGCTCACTATGAAATCCTGCTTCGGTCCTTTTTGTATATTTTTTTAATGAGAATTATGATGCAAACATAATGCAAAAATTCCTCCAATTTTGTGAATCATTTGGCAATGCAATATTTACCAAAAAGATCCCAATTAGGTATGTATTCCAAATGGTACAGCCCTAAAACTTCATAAAAAGTCTGATGTTATAGTTGTGTAAGGTTTTTGCATTTTGTCTTCTCCCTAAGACTTATTATTCACTCATATTGTCCTATTTCTCCCCCCTTTTTTTCAGGTGAAGAGAAACGTTTCAGACTTGACCAACATCCCAGTCCGGCATCAACAGTGGGACGGATGGCCCACCTCAGCATCTGATGACTCAGTAAGAAACACATTAAACACACAGTTGAACACGTGTTACCCAGACTTACAATTAGAGGAGAACCTGTAGCATCGTCCTTCACTTTTCTGTGTACTGTAAACACTACCTCACTGATTCTTTGAGCCACGACAGCCTTAGATAATGACCTTCTGTTCAGAAAAGCCCATTGTCCCCAAAACTATCGATACAGCTCATTTTAATAGCAATAGTGGAAACAGTTCCACAGTCTGTCGGCCGTCACGAAACCATCTGTCAGAAGCATGAGAGTAAGATGTTGAAGCTAATTAAGATGTCAAAGACGGTTCCCATCCCGCGTCCTCTTATCTGTGGACATTAAAGCTCACATCATTGAGTCCCGCTGACCTCTCCCGGCCGGGGGTCGCCCGTCCCAGCCATTCACCCCCACACACAGTCAAGCTGATCAGAAGCGGCCCTCACAGAGAACCTTGAGGAACCTCTGACCCCTTTTGTCTCACCCCTTCTTTGAGAGCCTATGTGTTCCCATGCTAATTGTATGGGATGGTTTATCATGCTACATTGAGGAGCTGTTGTGCACACATTCTTGTGTTAACACCTAGCTAACGTTTTCCTTTTAGATCTGTGCGATTGTTTGGTTTGAAATATTGGTATTGACTTTGTTCCTGAGTGGTATCACATGTGCAGAACTAGCTCTACTGTAGCAACTGCACTACAAATGACCTTTATATTGTGGTATTGTACATTTCTGTGGTTAATAAGGATAACCTGTTTCTATTTACAGTGTGTTAGCGCTCTATAGGTGAATTATGGTTAAAAAAACTCAAAGTGAGTGAACAATAATGGCACCTGCTGTTATTCCTCCAAGTAAAGCTTTGAAGATTAACAGTGAGCAAATACATTACAACATTAATGTGGCTCAAAGGGCAAAGGACAAAAGGTTATGCGTCCTTTCACTACAGGAGGTTGTTTGCTTTAATTTGTTCCATTACAGCTCAGAGCAGAGGCCCATAACCCAGAACAAACCAAAGCACTATGGTGCAGATGTAGCATTGTTAGCACAATCTTTGTTGTCATCCAGTTATGTGATCAGTAAATAACGTGGGATTGCAACAGAAATACAAATCTGAGTTTAAATCTGAGTACTTTGTGGCCATGTGTTACAATGACTGACCTCAGGGTTGCTTGTTTATAATGGCACCAAATTACTTTGTTCTCCAACTCATAATTGTCTTTATGATCTCCTATTTTCAGGATATGTTTTTGCCTAGCCTAGATTGAATTAGGAAACTGTGATGCAAAAAAAGGTAATAATTAGATCAATTCTTCAACATGTTCAGCAGTTAAATCATTTTGGATTACATGGTACAAAATATTACTAATTATATCTGAGGGCTGTGATCCATGGAAACATCTCAAACCTAAATAAAAAATATGAATTCTTCTTCAAATTTCTTTACTTCATATTCTCAAAAGGAAATCATGTTTAAAAATATATAAAGTGGAATTATTTTAGCTACTATTCATTTATTATTTAATTGTTGAAAAAGCAATATTTATAGAACAAAATATTAAAAATATAATTTTATATTTTGCAAATGTGTAAAACAACAAAATTACTCAAATATTTTTGGAATAACAAATAGTACATTTAAGTGGTATTCAATGTTTTTCATTTGCAACAAAAATATGTGACTTAATACCCTAAAAAACCAGCCATATAAACAGGTTTGTGAATTTTATCCCCAAGCTGTCCCTATCAATCTCTATGCAGTGTTTAGATAAGTAAGGATGACGTAAACTAGTTCCGTTTATTACCTTTGTGTGTTTGTGGTCTGCCTTCCTGGTTAACCTCGGTCCGGCCCCCCCCAGGTATCTGTGGATATGAGTGCCAGGGATCATGAATAGATTGCAGCTCATTGTGGCATTTATAGGGCCCGGTTGGCACCTGGCTAACACACATCTGCAGCGTCTGTGTTTCCTGGATGAGGAGATATTAAAAAGCACGGAGACAGAAGAGTAATAATGGCCTCTGCCCGAGTCACAGCCCTCTTATTGAAACGTCTGAAGGTATTAACAGAGAAAGCCCAGGGCTTGGCCGGCCTAGCAGGCGGGGAGGAAGCCAGTGTTGGTGTGGAGCTCATTAGGCCGCTCTCATCTCCCGGGGTTTGGGCCAATAATAAACATGGCAGCCAGCGGCCCCAGATTACACTTAGCTCTGCACACTAGCCTGCTTTTAGTGGAATCGATTACTACTTAACTCTGCTTTTCCTTAAAGTGCGTGATATAAGGGTTTGCCTGGATTGTGTGTGTTGTGCATATTTGCATTTGTGCGTTTGCAATGGGTCTTATTGCACACAGGGTCTGGGTATCAAACCTCCAAACATCAGGAGGGCTAACAAAACTAACAACATTTTAGAGAACAACTATTTAAGTTGTCTTAAAATATTTCCTTTTTGTTTAGGTATTACTTCTTTTGCTTGTGGTTTTTTAAAAACATTTTCCTGTCTTTTATTTAGAAAGCTTGGTTAGGTAACAATGGAAAAACCAACAAAAGTAGGCCCGATTTTTACCAAAAATGCAACCGCATCGGATTTATTAATTCCTTTCTAGATGTAAAACGTATAAGCAATGTTTCTTAAATACATCCCCCACCCTAGCTTACACATAAAGTCAAAATATTAAACATTTATTTTGTATTTAAGTTTCTTTTTAATCTGAGAATTTTGGATAAAAGTGTCATTTTTGTATTGGTACATTGTGGAAATTCTGTAAACACGGTGTCTAATTCCTATTTAAAAACGCTAACTGGGACAATACCGTGTAGATGCTGCTGCAGTTACAGTTGGATGTACACCCACTTTATTATACAGTCCTAAGTGTAGGGGTAAAATCAGTTTTGCAGGCTCAGGATGCACATATATTTTCTCACTATAGTTAATCTAATTGATCAATTTGTTCTGAGTATCTGTCAAGTTCTTGTGTTCTGGGAAAGAGACATCTGAGTGGTGGCATTGTTTGTTTATGTATTGTTGGAGAGTGGGGAATTATTTAGTCAGAGAGAAATTCTCACCTTTCAGGGAAACTAGTAGTTATGTCTTATCCCCCCCCCTCTTCCTGATACTGTCCACTCAATGTGTTTCATTGTTTATTGTGCTGTGAGTTATTCAAGGCCTTATGGAGAGCTGAAATTGGATCAGGATGGATAGTGTTCGAGTAGCTCCGGACAACAGATCGGTTCATTCAGTGCACTGTGTTATTGTATTTCATGTTAGAGCGAGGAGGGTGAGTTTAAAAGGAAGTGGCACAAAGTGTTTTTGAAGCAGTAGCAACGTGAGGTGATGCTCATTTCAGGCAGAATGTGGGGGCCTGTGTCATGAAGTGTTGTATTAGAGTTTTTGAATCATAACAACAAAAAAACATCAGTTGCAGCAACAAATAATCTCTGTTCAACAATTCTAAATGAACTTAAATGTGCAACCATCAAATGGTGCTGCTGGTATGATTACCTTTCCGTGTTAAGCCATCATGATGCAGATCTTCAGTACGTGTTGTAGTCCAAACCCTAACCCTAACCCTAATGCTGTTACGTGAGTGGCTTGTCAGAATTTGAATATATTTAATGCCAATGTTCCTAATTTATTCATTAGTTTGTGGTGTTTGGTGGTTTCAGTAACCACATGGACGAGCACGCTGCCTTCTTGTGTGTGTTTTGTGTAGCATTTCTTTTTAATTGTCATATAGTTAACATTGACAGTACTAGAAGAGCCTCGATTGGACTTCACTGTAGTTGAATCTTGATTGAATTAATTGTACTTCAGGTGGATTATTACAATTACTCAACTCCTGCATTCATTGCAAATTCCATCATCTAGCTGTGTCTTTAATACCTCCTGATACAGCGTTGAAGATGATGACGGATGTTTTGGCGACAGAACATGAACTTCCTGTGCTGTGTGAAATATTCAAATTAAGCCCCGCCCCATTTTCTTCTTCTATTCCTTCGCCAAAAACGGCATGGCATCATCACATTGGAGCCGTTTTGATTGACAGTCTTTCCTCCACACCTGTTGGGTTTGATTGACAGCCGGTGGGACATCCTTATTACACCCCCCCCCCCCATCTCCACAACCCCCCCATCCTTCATTGTGGCTCAGTAATTGCTGACATTTATGCAGTGTTTCATGGTGTTTGCTAATGTATTAATGCTGCCGAGCCTCCGAAGTGCCTTCGCCTTGTAGGCCAGCACCTTCCTCCAGTTCCCAGCTGGCATTAATGGAATCCTCTCCTACCTGATAGGGGCCTAATAAACCCTGGATTTATTGAAGGAGGGGGGTGGGCTGGTGGTTTCCGTAGCAACAGGGCTCAGCGATAAGCTCTGTCCCTTGTGTGATGTGCTGCCTTCAGGTGACATTCAGCGCCAAGTTAGTCTGTCAGTCTTATGTTGTTATCTTAACTGTTTGAATGGGTTTGCTCAGCTCACATCTCACTACTTAGGAGCTTGATAGACTTCCTCCAATTGGAAGGTCGGAGGTTCGATCCCAAACTAATGCAAACGACATGTTGATGCGTCTTTGGGCGAAATCACTCACCCCGAATTGCGTGTGTACAACTGGGTGAATGCTGACATACTGTATATGTAAAAGTGCAGTAAAAACTGGAAAATAAATAAGATAAGAAGACCCTTTATTAAACCCAAAGGGGAAATTAGACACACATTAGAAATATACATGCATGGGACCTATACGGATTACGTCAGATATTCACAATCACATGCATTTTTTTCTAAAGGTCTGATTGGTTCTTGAACCGGCGACCCTTCACTTCCCAAGCCAGGTCTTTAATGAATGAGCTACAGCCACTCCCAAATTCAGTCCATTTGACTTTTACTACCATGTATCATAACTGATCCAACAGTCATTAATGTATGCCTATATCCTCTAGCTCTGTTTGCATCAGTTTGTGTGTGTACATAGATTACAATCACAGAGGCGTAACTGCAGCCAGCCTGAAACAAGGAGACCAACAGGTGTTAAGGGTGGGGCGCACCTGGCCTTCCTTCATATTCTGCCTTCTTTTTCTGGCCTTTTACTCCCTATTTTTCACTCATGTTCTCCGTACTTCCCTTCCTCCATCCATCTCCTTCCCCTTCCCTGTCTTCTCTTCCCCACTCTTGTCGCCGTCCTCCCCTCGCTGCATCAAAGGGAGAGCGGTGTAAGGTGGGACTGTGGTTGTGGTTGCCTTCAGTGCAGCTGTCAGTAGTAATTATCTCACACTCACAGCCAGACACCTAATCCAAACACTGCCTACACTAGAAAGGGAAAAAAATGAAACACAGAAAGAATGAAGGGAGAGAAAGAAGGAGAAGAAAGGCTTCGAAAGGAAGAGGGAGAGTAAGGGAGGGGGAGAAAATTCTTCCCCTGTATTGGCCCCTGAATGCTCAGAGCCTCAATGCAAGTGTTAATTAAAAGAATCCAAAAAAGAGGAGCCCTTTCCTTTTGTGTGGATATGTGGGAGAGGGTCATTTGGGGGGGTTAACCTCGTCCCCCTCCCACCCCCCAGTGCCCTGCGGCGCTTCAGCCTTGTTTCCACGTTTTACCGCTGAGCCGCCGAGCTGCACTTGTGTACCTCAACATCAGGAGAAGCCACAGGGTCAAAGCGAAGGAGAGGATTGAGAGGCACTCGACTCATTTCTCTTTTTCACCTCCCCTCCTTGCATCCATGTCAGCTCAAACCCCTCCAGGCTGTCTTTGACGGGGGAAGTGATCAACTTTATTTATACACTTATTAGGCCCTCAGACGAAAGCCTCTCATTGTGAGGAGTGGGGGTAAAGGGTTTACGGGGATCCTCTCGGCAGCCGCTGTTAAGATTCTCACGTTTGATTGCCACTCGATTGAGGAATGGGCCGAATAGACTTGGGGCCATGCCTTCACATCCTTAAGGATCAGACCATGCATGTCTTTGTCCCGCTCAATACCTACAACGCTCTCTCAGAGATAATTCCCCCCTCAGGCCTGAGAGCCACCATGTCCTAAATAACGTCTCCTAAGTCACAGTTGTCTTTTTCTTTCCTTGAACAAAAAAGTATCGCTAACTGTCTAACTATTTGTTGTTTGAGTGAAGTTTTTGTTCCATTAAAGTTCTCTGGAAAAATATGAACAGGGCTAGACTACTAAATGAATAGCTAGTGCTAACTAACAGGCCTGAGAAGCACCTTGTCTTTTCTTTAAGTCACAGATGTTTTTATCTTTCATTCAACAAACTAACTTGACTATCGGGGGAAGTACTTTTTGGTTCGATTACTTTGTAAAATGCTCCAGGAGAAAATATGAATCAGTGTTCTAATAAACATAACCAGACTTCTATATTCTGTTAGTCCTCCAGGCCCGTTTTGACTTAAATGGCTTCTTTTAAATTTCAAATCCACCCCCAAAGAAGTTTCCTTTCTAACTTTATTTGTACTATTGGGGAAATGGTCTTTTATTCCCTTTCTTTTTAGGGAAAAACATGAATAACACAACAATATTTAATAAACACGACGAGACCAATCAATGAATAAACGTCAGCACCGAGTCATTCCTTTTACTTTGAAATGTTATGTGGAAAAACTTTCAACTTAAACTTTAACTTTCATAAACAGGATCGCCTTAAATGGCGTCCCTTTTTTAGCTCGGTGTTTGTTTTCTTTCGTTGAATAAAAAGTCAACGTTACTTTTATTGTTGTGGGAATGGTTTTGCTCCATTACTTTGTAAAGCTCTCTTAAAGAATATATTAGTAAGTCTCAGAGATCATCATCTCTCAAATGCCGTCTCTCAAGGCACAGGTTTTTTGAATTTAATTCAACAAAAACTTTTCCTGAATAACTTTACTTTAACTGTTGGGATTATGGCTTTTTCCCATTAGGTTGTTAAATTCTGTGGAAAACTGTGTTAGTGTGTCGAATACAATCTCAGGCCTGAGACCGGCCGTGTCTATGCGAGTCATTATTGCTTTTCTTTTGTTGAGCCAAAAGTATTGCTTACCAACTTCTCTGTTGTTAACTAGTCAGTCTCTCAGTGCATATTTAACCCTCATGACTCGAATGGCATGTCTTTACGTCACAGTTGTCTTTTTCTTTCGTTAAACCAAAAAGTATGGCTAGCTAACTCTGGTTTTACTACTGGGGGAAACTTGCTTTTTGCCGTTACTTTGTAAAGTTCATTGGAAAAAAGACTAAACTACTAAATAAGTTAGAGTCTCTCTCTGCCAATTCAAGACCCATCAGCTTAGATGGCGTCTCTTTAAGTCACAGTTGTCTTTTTCTTTCCTTCAACACGAGAATGTTGTTTTTGTCCCATTACTTTCTAAAGTCCTGTGGAAAAATATGAAAAACACATCATCTAATAAACAGGACACAAATAATAAATGAGTCGGTCTCTCAGTGGTAATTAAACACTTAAACCTTACACCTATCATGGCTCAAATGACGTCTCTCAAAGTCACAGTTGTCTTTCGGTCAACAAAAACTTGTCCTAACTACCTTTACTTGGGGGACTGTTGTTTTTGTCCCATTACTTTGTGAAGTTCTGTAGAAAAATATGAATAACCCTTAATCTACTAAACAGGACCAGATTACTAAATGAGTTAGAGTTAAGTTACACGAGCAAAGACGAGGCAATTCAGATAAGTGTTCTTTGTAGGTGTTCCTCGGTTGTCCTCGCTGTGACGCTTACACACTTCTAATTGTCAGGAGTACACTCGCTACTAATTTGTAATACACAGGAAATACAATCTGTTATCTGTGTGTACACCTGTGTTACTGTGTCAGGGCTCATAGGAAAGGTCTCTGAGAAAGCACCGTCATATCTTCTTGTATATACTTGTTATGTGTTTCAGTGTTGGCTTTACCCTTTAGCTGTGATGTCATTCTTTGTTTGTGTAGTTTCATCGTTGCATGGCAGTCAAGCCTCTGCTTTTTTTGAGCGGTTTTCCTCGTCTTAAGACAACACTTGGAGGGAACACTCATCAGGATATTATTCGTTCTCTAACTGTCAGGGGAGACCCTGTGTTTCTCATATGTTCTCCTTGGTTACTGAGCTGCTGGGAATTTAAGACACAGTGGTTCATATTGTAATGAATATACTCAACTGTGTTTTTCTCAGGCTGCGATGGTTTGTAAAATTTCTGACCTGGGGATCAGATGGAGTTCATTCAGTTAATGAAACTAACTAAAGCTTCATATTTCAAATCACCACGAAGCAGTCATCCCTAATCGAAGGTATTAATGGGATAGATACTTTGGGGTTAAAATCTCTAAGACTAGACTCATTTATCGTCTTATTTCCAAACACCAGTTTCATTTAGTCTTGCGTGTCGCTCAACCACGACTGTCCCAATGGGTTTCGTTCAGATATTTTAGTCGTCACGCTGCAGCAAACTCACTTTTCAAACATTGATGAAGATAAGGCAGTGTGGAAAGATGGATAGGCAGTGTGAATGGCACTTTATCAGGTCCAGGTAAACAGCAGTACTCACAAGTGAGTCCATGTTGCTGACAGGGTCTACTGGTTACACTGTTGTGTCCTGCTATTGAAGCGGGGGCCAGCGCGAGGAGCCACTCGGCCTTAAGAGAGAGTAACTCCGTGAGGTCCGTGTAGCTCTTTTCAGACTCAATTGGCGTTGCATGTAATCGTGTCCCGATTCAACCATGTCCAGCTGCTCTTTGTGCGTCTTAGCGGCCGACAATGGGGCGGATCACGGGACCTCTGCAGGCAGACACAGCTTCCCTGCCTCTTATCACACCCGGCCTGTCGCTGCCCTGCTGTTTTAGAAGTTCACTCTCCCAGAAAACTATTTGCATCTGGGTTTCTTTTTACGCTATGCTCTCAACAAGTAGTGCGTCAGTGAAAGTATTGTTGCGTTATTGTGACAAGTACCAGAACATGCAGGCTAGAAGTCATGGTTGGATTGTTAGCAGTCCTGTGTTTGGTGGTCACAATTTGGTGGGAAAAAACTTAATGGTGATTATTTTTGACTGATATTCCAATTGTGATATTAGAGAGAATGATTGTTGTTGAAAAATTCTTCACATGATTATTAAAAATATACATTACAATAATCCTTTAGTCTGTAGTTAGGAGGATTAACCAAGCAAATACTTTCTGTAGAAGTGTGTAGAGTAATATTTCTTCATATTTTGACTATTGTGATAACATTTCCATTACATATCCAGCCCTATGACACGGTCACTGTGACAGGAAGGAACAATATGTCTTCAAGTTGGATCTAGAAGTTGCCTTTTGGTTGTGAAATGTTTGGAATCAATCTCAAATCTTGCTCTTTTAAAGGCGGGTATCTTCAGTTTTATGTCCTGCAAGCGGCCCTGCCTGTATTGTTGATGTCCCCTCGGGGTCTCAGCCAGGAGCCGGCAGTTGTAATGAGTCCCCGAGGAACCATTTTCAGTCTTCTGCCTTTGGATTTGGGAGCTCATTAATCAGGTGTTCTCTTACTACAAAACCACCATCACGGCCACTGCAGGTGTAAGGAAACCTCATCATGCTTTTCCTCTCATTAGAAAAATGAGAAGGCTTTGGTTGGAAGTCATTAAGCAATCCTGCAGCGTCAGGCTCTCGCATAAAGACTGATATTTCTGATATTTTTAAACATCTTTAAGTGATAATATTGTTCTAGTTTTCAGCTGCCAGAATTTCTGTAATTTCTGAAATCCTGTCCTGATTTTGTTTAATGGAGAATCCAGCTTAAAACAGGGTTGAAATACTAATATTTTAAGTGTGTAGCTGTGTAGTCTGTGTGTTTGACGGGACTTACTTTAACGGGTCGTTTTCTCAACTGAGATTGGCAGTTTGGGGCTTTTTAAATACTCCTCTCAAAAACCAGATTGAACAGTATTTGAGAAGGTATGATGTCTTTGGTTAGAAGGGATGATAAGGCAATGCTTTGAGTTGACTAAGATTAAGATGAGTGATCACACACGGTCTAACATCTCTCACAACCAGGTGGCCTCCGTTGTTCGGCTCATGACTCTTCCTTTGTGTTCCTGTTTTCAGATGACGCTAGCTGTCTCTGGGATCAACCATCCTTGCCATCGACTCAGTGTTTGTCGAAGGTCCTCACCAGCCAACTCCCAGGAACCCACAGAAGAGGTACACACACACACACACACACACACACACACACACACACACACACACACACACACACACACACACACACACACACACACACACACACACACACACACAAAACAATTGTGTTATTTACTTCTGTTAAAATAAGTCTGGAAATGAATAAACGATTTGATCAACGTTACCTCTAATAAAATACACAGCTCTTCCACTTTAAAATCAGCTTTACTGCACAAATGTACACAAGTAATTTGTCTTCTTCTTGTTGTACGTGACACAATAACTTATGATTTTGTGTATTTACTTAAAAGACCTCAGACTAGGTCTTTATAGAGTCACAGATATTGCATAACCTTAAATCAAACCTTCCACATTGGCTCCTTTTTTATTCCTCTAACTGATTTTGTGATTGCTCCATTACACACCTAAACTTATTCCTTCAATACACACCACGAACCTGGTTTCTGTTTGTTAACAGTGTGCAGATGTCCATATGGTCAGCGACAGTGATGCGGATGATTTTGAAGACGCGTCAGAGTACGGTGTAGACGATTCAGAGATGTTTGGATTGGGCTCCTCTACCTGTCGGAAAGCACCTATGAGTAAGCACAGTGCAGTAGCTTTGGAGTTGTTATTTTCAGCTCCAGGTTTTGTATTACAGACATGCAACTCAGAGTTTCACCATTCAATCTTCTCTTACAGTGCCAGAAAATAGTGAGAACGAAGCTGATGCCTTACTGCACTTTACTGCCGAATTTTCTTCAAGGTAAGAGCCTAACGTCAAGTTCTGATTCAAAAGACTCTCTCATGAAAAGAAAGCCGGAATGTAACAGTGTCTTCATGTGGTGTTTGTCTGTTCTGTGTGTCCTTAAGGTATGGAGAGACTCACCCAATGTTCTTCATCGGGTCTTTGGAGGCAGCGTCTCAAGAGGCCTTCTATGGCAAAGCCAGAGATGTAAGTGAAATGTATTCATTTATGACGATACTGTAATAGGCAACATATATATCTTAATGCTTAAGATCTGAGGACCTGGTGTTTGAAGTGTTGGTTTGTCCTTAAAGAGGCCCTATTAAGCGCTTTAGAGTTTTCCCTTTCCTGTAGTGTATTATATAGGTTTTTGTTCATGTCAATGGTCTACAAACACTAAAATCCCTGTGTTTCTCTCCCATACACTCCCCCCTCCTGCCTCAAACACTCCCATTAGACTGCATGTTAACTATTGTAACATAGTGACATCACTATGCAACACGCACACTTTTATTGGTTAGCGCTCCAACACATGGTACGTGATAGGCTAAGGGGCGGGACATCTCTAAGCAGTTGATAAATCACAACAGAGCTGGCCAGCTAACCAATCAGAGCAGACTGGGCTCTGGTTTCAGACAGAGGGTGAAAAGAGGTGCTGCAGCACAGGCAGTATGAGAAACATAAAGAGCTTTCTGAACATTAAAGCATGGAGACATGTCCCAGGAGAGGAACTAAATATAAGTATGAAGCTGAGAATAAGGCCCCTTTAAGCACTGGTGTCATCCCTTGTTGATAAACCAACCATTGCTTTTTCTTCATCATTTATTTTAACAGTTTTCTTTGCTTGCTAACACAGAGGAAAACCACAAACTGAGAAAACGTTTTTATTCATCTTCCATCTGTCGAGGGAGAATCTGCGTTTCTGATATCTTACTGATCTGGTGGGAAGTTAGGATGAAGTGGTTATTATTATAATCAATTTTCAGTACACGCCGTACGTCTGCAGTGCATTCTGTGTGAATGGGATCTTCCTGTCGTGAGCACCAGTGAAATGCGGTTTATTTTATTAGTTCTAGCTAAATCTCTGTCAACACACACACAAGCACAATAAAAAGATGGAATATAAAAGAGAGTAGAGGTACCTTGTCAGGGATTTTGGTTCTTATCAGTACTCGCCAATAGGCTTGGGCGGATCTATTTATTTATAACCTCATACATACCTGACATTTCAGCTGGTTATATCAAAGGAGCAGCTTGTCTCTAAAATGAGGAAAAACCTCGTCCATCTTTAAAAGAAAGCCAATCTTAAATAATCCTGATGCTAACCCCCCTTCACTTTAATCATGAGATGACAAGCAGGACATGGGAACTTGGCCTGGGTGTGGAGGAGTTGTAGAATCCATCATCAACAAATAAACAAAACTGTACACACACTGTACTGCTTTGTTTACAGCCATCATGCTATTGCTGAAGTCAAACTAACGGCTTCTTTTATATACATATTATGGTTTAAAAAACACCTTCAAACTACATTTGAATATATCCCAGATGCTTACAGGTGAAGGGTATTGCCACACTAACTGAAACCCTGATGGAGCGTCTGTATTTTCTACAGTATTAGAATGGGATTTCTAAATAACCCTATCATGCTTCAATACCCTGATACAGCCCACGCTTATCCACTAGTTGGTCTGTGTTGCCGACTTGATCTGGTGGTAATACAGTCCTCTCATACTATAGACAACCATGAAGAATTCCTCCTGAGATCTCAGCAGAAGTGGACTGAAAATAGCCATATGTTTAATAAATGCAATTGGCAATTCACCGAGCTTTTTTTTAAAGATTCCATATGTGTTCTTAATTAATATTGCTGTGTAGTAAGCCTCTAGGCAGGTTTATGTTGTGTTTCTTTACTGGAATGCTACATTGGCCCCCCTGCTGTCCTATGAAGGGTTTTCTTTATTTTTTTGACCCAGACCTTTTGTTTTTCTGAACGCAGCCTTAGTAGACAATTAGTGTTAACACCAAGATAAACAAACACCCATAAACCTGAGCTGATTTAATCACGATTACAAACATTCCCTTAAATGTAGGACCTTTTTTTTGGGCAACCAGTGCCTTTTAACATAGTGCAGTTCAGAAACGGGTAGACAGAGGGGAAGACATGCGGCAAAGGGACTCGATCAAACCCCAGTATATGGCCGCCTGCTCTTCCCACTGAGCTATACGACGGCCGAATGCAGGACTGTTTAACCTTGATTCTATTTAGCTTTGAATTAATAATGCTGCATTATAACAAACAACACCAGACCAAATAATCTCTTTAAAAAAATCACAAATGCATATGACTGAATAACGGAGGAACTAACATTGACATTAAAAGTAGAAACCTCTACTTCTGATAAACCTTTAATGACCTTCACTTGCTGAGTGTTGGCGATAAGCTGCTAATTCAAACTCTCCTTCCTCCCAGTGTTCACTGTTATCTGTCTCCCCTCGCTGTAATGCTGTGTGGAGAAGGCTTTATCGCCACATTGATATCATTCCCTCAAAACCCTCATCAAATTTTCACCCCGACAGCTGAGGCTTTATTTTTAGCTGTCCACTTTTCCCGCCTTGTTTTTTTGGCTTTTGTCCTTTTAAGGGATGCTTGTATCAACTGACAGCTTGTGTGGATTACAGCCTTATTAGACTGTGAGGACACAGCAAGATGTTAGGGGGGTTCAGACCACCAGGCGCACAGAGCGGGAGGAAGAGATGACACCAGGGGCACAGAGTGGGAGGAAGAGATGACACCAGGGGCACAGAAGGGGAAAATGTGGTCTGAGAGGAGAGGAAGTCAGAGGAAGAAAGTGAGTGAGAAGAAGGAGAGGAAATTAAAGCATGAGAGGTTGAAGTGATGTAAAGAGTGTGAAATAAACAAAGATGGAAAACAGCTTGGCGTGTCGCCTGCTTCCCGGCTGATCTCCTCTCTCTAAGCCGGCACAATATGGCCGACGTCTCCCTGGTGTTCGCACACTCTGTACTGTACCGCTGTGCTCTACACGGCGCGGGGGCAGAACAAAGTATTCATTTTTCACTGTATTTCGTTGTATTCTGGGTGAGCTTGACTTAGTCTACCAACTGTGCCGTGGTTAGAATGGCTTTAGGGAAGCTGGAGGAAGAATTTCGCACGAAAACAGAAGCTATTTGATCTGCTCTGTGTTTGTCCTGTTTTGTCACCAGCGTCCTAGACGACAGGACCAAACAGGCTGCTTTTTAACGGTTTCATTACACAGTAGCATATGTGCCCGACTACGCACTCCCTTCTCCTCCATCTACCCCTTCTTGTGCTCTTTGGCTCCATTTGAAAAGGTGCTTTTTGTGTTCTCCTCGCAAAAAAGGCCTCCTTCATTAAGGGGATATTGGAAAAGGGCAGATTTGACTGCTCAGTGGGTTTATAAACAGAGGAATCAGTCTCACTCCCTCAAAGCCTGGGAGAGGCTAATCACTAAGCAAAACACTACATTTGATGAAGTGTTTCTGAAGGTGTGTGTTGGGGGACTGTTGAGATAGACTCAATCCATCCTTAATGAAAATGCTTTGGGCTGCTGAGCTGAGCTGAGCTGAGCTGAAGCCTCTTGGGGATCAGCGGTTAGTCGGGGAGATAGGCCACCCATCACTAACCACGATCCGCTCTAAATCCCCATCAACGCGCTGGTTAATCACTCTAACCCCACTCTGCTTTCGCTCTCCTGTCTGCCACACACAAAGACACATCAAAATTCATAGCCTCGCTGGAGAGGGGAGTTCACTGGATTTATCACTGCCGAGTATCTGCTTTAAAAACCCTGCAGTAGCCTCGCAGAGTCGAGAGCAGAGCGGTGTAGAGATGTTCATTTATCTGTCAGATCTGGGGCTGGAAATCACAATCAACACCCTATAATTGTCTCTGAACAGTACAGTTAAAAACACAGGGGGTGGTAGCCTTTGTGTACTGCTTAGAAATGGTATTGTCAACAAGAATTATCCTTCAAAACTTATCTAAAAAATAATTGTGAATGCTTTATCTTTTAATCTTGCTGTATTCGTTCAAGGAAACTAGTTTAGGAAATTCCCCCAAAAATGAAATGATGGTTATTATTGTTGGAAAGTATAAGACTACTTTATTTAATTCTTCATCTTACACTTGTAACAGTACTTGAGTAAGATGCACCAAGATCTATAATGTTTTTATGTATTTATTGTTTTAGTTTTAAAATATGTTGGGAGTCGTTTCAAGTACAGGGGCTAAAATACACTTCATGGCTTCTGGAATAAATCAGTAAAAATGTGGAAATGAAGGTTGGAATATAGATAGATATATAGATATAGATTCCCTTTATGTGAATATATTTCCTTTTACATTTTATTCCCCAACCATTAGTAAGACAAGGCAGGGAAATCATTAACAGCCCAAAAGCGTCATTAAAAATCAGATAAAATAGTAGAATAAAGAGTTATTTGATTGAATAAAAGGCAGTAGAAACCAGAAAAGCCTGGATTTAAAAGCAGTGAGATGAGTAGTTAAACAGGAGATCGTACAGCTAGCCACTTAGCGTTAGCATGCGATTCATTTCTTCAGTTTAATCACACTTTGGATAGAGTTTCTGTTCCGTGTTGTGTTTTCCGCCGGGCGTACAGAGCCTCCTGTGTGGTTGGTCATCCATCTGAATGTGTTTTCTACCCGCTGTGTGTCCAAGGTCATTAGATCAGTCATTTGAGCTATTCATTTTGAAGTGTTTGCTTTTCCACACTGAGCCTGCCATGTGTAGAACAATCACTATCTGGACTCCCTGCTTCCTCTCTGCACCCTCCTGTGTACCTCACTACCTGGTCTCCTCTGGTAGACACACCATACCTGTGATTAAAAAGCCTCGTCTTCATGTGATACAAAACACCACCTGCGGGAAACAGGGCCTTTTTATCAAACCATTAGCTGTCTGTCGGGGAAAAGATCACAATCATCCTTAGATTTCCCCTTTAAATTCCCACAAAGATGCTTCCAATTTAACCAATAATTCCACACAGTGTGATAATGTCATTTTTGTGTTAAGTGTAATTTGAGACATGATATCGTTTGGGACTTTATTAGCGTTCCCTTAATGCAGAGAGTCCTGTAAAGTACTGTAATGCTATAAGCACTGTGTTGTAGCTATTTTAAAATAGGGCACAACATTTGATACAGCGAGTCTACATGGAAAATATCATCTCTACATACATTCAGGGGCGCAGGTGAGACTTTTAAAATAGGGCAGAAGAAACTGAGAGAAATTATTTTCAGAATATTTACTTACTATTTGTTTTCAGTCATAGTAGCATTAACCGTAAGATTCAAGATATGTATTGTCATATGCACAGTAAAACACAGTTAGACTGTACAATGAAAATCTGACTTTGCTAGTCCACCCTACGCATACAAAACAAAGCAAAAAATGCAGTTAAAGATACTGAAATAGTTTTATTGCACATGGTTCACAGTGTACCAGATATTGCACGGCAGACAACAAAGTGCACTATGCATTGTAGGTAGTGCAAATGGTGAGTGTCAGTGTCTGTGTGGCAATCACAGTTCAATCAGTGCGTGCGTGCGTGGGGGGGCTAGCATCTTCACAAGCCTGATGGCCTGTGGGTAGAAGCTGTTTGTCAGTCTAATGGTCCTGGATTTCAGACTCCTGTAAGCGCCTGCCTGATGGTAGGAGAGTAAAGAGTCTGTGCTGGGGGTGTGTGCTGTCCCTGATGATGTTGTGTGCTCTCCTGGTGACCCTGGTGGTGTAAATGTCCTGAAGTAAGGGGAAGGCTGCTCCTGAGATGTACTGTGCAGTCTTTATCACACGCTGGAGTGCCTTCCTGTCCTGAGCGGTGCAGTTTCCATACCAGACTGTGATGGAACTGGTAAGGACGCTCACAACTGTGCATCTGCAGAAGTTGCTGAGCATTTTGGATGGCATACCAAATGTTCTCAGCCTCCGTAGGAATTGGGTTAAATTATAAATGGGGGGGACAGATCAGTGTCCCTATGAAACTGGGGGACATATCCCCCCCCGTCCCCCCCATTATCTGCGCCCCTGCATACATTCTTCTGTTTAGTTTGACTCCTCTGATCTGCAGTGGACATGTTTTTTGTTTTTACGATTTAGAAAGATGAATGTATTTTTCCTCCATGACTCTGAAGAATATTTCATAATTAAAGGTTGGAAGGGAGTTTTATCACAGTCCACAAATAATACGTAAAGCTTGACGTCTTTTTATTGTTAAATAAATCATTTCTTTAAAGAGTAAACTACTTAACTCTAATAACTGTTCAACTACTGTATAAACAACTCGTTTTTGTGTTGGAATGACAATGTGTTTTGGGAATTACTGACTGAAAAATGTAGGGATTAAACGGCTGGAGATTTTTAGTTTTACTAGAAAAATATTGGCATTATTAAAATGTTGAATGTATGCAAATAAAGCTGGTGATGTTCCTTCAGAGTAACATTGATTTAACAGCCAGAGGGTGAAACTATCTCAATGCCAACACTGTTTTTTGCATTAAATCTTAAATCCCTTTCACACGTTAGTAATCTGCACCCAGATGACTTACTAATTAATAATTATGTATATATATGGTTGATATTTGGAGGAGACCAAGAGCTAAAAACAGGATATTATATATCAAACTTTAGGACTAAATTCTACTTTTTCCATTGTAGCTTAGCTTTATTGCGGTGTTGAATTCCCAGGAGGCTAAGACACAACTCAGGACGGTAGCTACAGTAGAGTGCAGTAAAAAAAAGTCAGTGATTTTATTGATCACAGATCATGTTGTGTACTTTCAGAGTAAGAGGAACATTAAACAGTCAGAGGCTTTAACTGACCTCATGCTAACACTGTTTACTGCGTGAAATCTTTACTCTCTCTCTCACACACACACACACACACACACACACACACACACACACACACACACACACACACACACACACACACACACACACACACACACACACACACAATGCAGGCTTATGTTTAACCCGAACAGGTGTGAGGAAGGGCTATGGGGTCACTATCTGGCTCAGGTTGGACCCAGTAATTTAGCTGAGCGGAGGGATTTGCTCCTCCCCGCTCAGACAGGCAACACAAAAGATCTGAGGTGAAAGCAGAGAGGGAACAGAGGGGTACGGACAGTTTAACTGAGATGAAGGAGTTCAGTTGGCAAAAAAAATGCCCACTTTGATTAGTCTTTACACTTGCTCTAATTGAGCATGCCTGTGTGTGAGTGTGAGTCCTTCCCAGTGTGGGTATCACATGGGGAAGTCTGTGCCTCTGTACATGTCTTCATTTCTTAATCACCATTAGCACTAATGTTAGCATTGGCTATTCTTCCTGGGGTCCACACACATACCGTTAAACACACCACCACAGAAACTGCATATTCATAAAGTATTCATTTAAAACCAGTCAAATATCACGGACGCTGATGGCTGTGAAATGAATCTGGGATTTTCATGAACAATGTATGCTACACGGGGTAGGACTAGAAACGTTTTCATCTTTTTGTTGCACCTTTTTGAACATGAAGTATTTATTTTTATAACTTGTAAAGTCTTTTGTTATTTTGCTTCTTTTTATTTTTTTTTTCCTGTTTTTTTTGGTTTATTTTTTAACATATTGAATAAATTGACTAATAAAACAATCAAACAATAATTAATAACACATGTATACTACAAATAAATACTCAGTGGCAGTCATTTGTAATATAATACATATAATACAAATATTAAAAGATAATGTTCCCAGTGCTCAAAAATGATTTACAGGCACATAAAGATGAATGAATAATATTAATAATAACGTAAATTATATATGTATCTATCCTGCAATGTGATTTAATTCCAAGAAATTGGGTCTTAAAAATAATAAAACATTAATTAAATTATGTAACATTCTTTGCCAATTTCTACTTGCACCCTTGTTTACCTTTCATTTTTCATACATATTCGTTCACAGTTTATAGTATTCATACACACGGACACAGTTTTTTACTAAGCACTTATTATTACTGAAACTGAGATATTGTTTTAACCAATCTTTTGAACAATATGCACCGGTAATGACTCTACATGTTTTATTTACCATACCTGTGTTCACTTTAGTTAACATGAACCTTTTTTTGTATGACAGTGTTGAGTGTAGTGACTGTTACAGGTCTGCCAATCTCGACCGAGCAGAGGAGCATCTCCTTCTGTTACCCGACTCAGTTTGTCTTCCATGTGTGTTGTTGGGCCGTCAGTGTTTGTATCAGGTTTTTTTCCTTCATGTTGTAGACCTCTCCCTCCCCTCACACTCATTCCTCTCTCAAGACTGAATTTGCTTGTCTTCTCAGCATGAGTGTTTAATCTTTTCAGGGCCCGATGAATGAGTCCCCGGCTCCTTCTCTCTAGGAGCCCTGGAGATTATTCTAAAGCACTAATCGTTGAGCAAACACAGCAGTGCTCTCCCATTCCTATTCTACACAGGCCACAGTATAGCACAACTTCTCCTTTCACTTCCCCTCACGTTTTTACGCCCTGTGTAGATTTTTTTGCTTTTTGGCGTACGTAGCCTAGATTACAGCTCCTGAGAAACGGACCTCTTGAGTCCCCCCTTCCACAGCCGTGGTTTTAAAAAAAAAAGCATCGACTGAGAGAGTTTTTTTATTTGTTCTTATATAGCAAGAGAAGTGACATGTAATTTAGAGAGCATTATTTCCAACATTGTCCCCTGGAACCTTTTATGTTTGTGGGTGTGTTTGCTTTTTAATTAGATCGTCAGTGGGGAGAATCTGCCGGGCTTATATGATGGTGTCAATATCCTCGGATTTGGAGCTTCGTCAATATTGTCTGGCCCTGCCGCTACTAACCTGAACAGGCTGCTGGCATTTGGAGTAAAATAAATAGAGTGATTTGTCTGTTTTGTTTTCTCCATATCTTCGTCGCCTCCTTGAGAAGTTTTATTTGCACCGCTCTCCATTTGATTTTGCGTGGTATTTACTTTTTTTCTTTCCCAGTTGTGGCCTCGCTGTGGTCTGTAGGAGTCATGTTGGCTCTGATCCAGGGGCCCTTCGTGTCATTTTATGGTCATGTAATGTGGAGATGTCTCTTTGATGAGATCTCACTACAGATCGGAGAGCAATGGTTTTTTATTATTACACTTTAATCTTTTTCAAGATTACAGAGTCATTGTTTTTGGAGGTGTTTGTGTTATAGTTGGTCATAAAGCTGGTAATTTAACTCCAAATTAACTGAACAAAACTGAACAACTGTCTATTAACAGCCAACTTTACTATTTGCTGTTTTGGTTTCCCGAACACTGACTACAGTTTTTCCTTTTTCCACCTTTTCAATTTAAATATTAGAATTTATTGGCTTGACCATAACCACATACAGCGTTGCCAAACCCACTGTACGAAATGTATGCATGCTCGATTCATGTGCATATATGTTTTTCCACATTCGAACAAAAGCAGATGTGTAAAAAAAAATATCCTTTATTGGAACATGAACAAACAAATTCAGCCCTAAACCTACCTAGACCCCGTCCCATTTCTTAACCCCGTAAAGTGTCAAAAGCAGAAACCAAACAGGCTAATTAAAGACGATTGTGCAGGATATAACACCCGTTTCTTTCCCTGCCTCTAACCCCCTTTCCTCTCCTCTTGTGCTCCGCAGAGGAAGCTGCTGGCCATCTACCTCCACAACGATGACAGCGTCCTCAGCAACGTCTTCTGCTCTCAGATGATGTGCGCCGACTCCATCGTCTCCTACCTGAGCCAGAACTTCATCACATGGGCCTGGGACGTCACTAAAGAAGCTAACAAAGCCAGGTACCACACTTTGATTATTTTATCTATTCATAAGTGTTGTATTGAGGTGACTTGCTGGTCATAGGGCCGCAGTATTTATCAGCTAAAGCATGTTTCTTCTCCCTTATCTGTGAGTATCTAACTACATTTTTGAAGTTGTGGTATGATTAAAGACACAACACAAGTTAAATACACTATATTGTTTATTAAATGAGTGATACAGAACACAGCTTATACAAAAAGCATCAAGGCAAGTATGTAGCACCTTTCAACACTAGGTAATTCAAAGAGCTTTACAAAAATGAAAGACATTCAGAAGTTTAGCAGCGGAACCACATGGATAACCGAAGTATAAACTACATGAATAAAAGTCACAGTGCAGACAGTGTTAGATAGGAATAGTTGTATGTGTAATAGTTTGATGAATAAAGCATAGCATCTTTTTACATTTTGACAGAAATAAATATACACATTTTTTCAAGGAAGGGTTAAATGCTAGATGGGTCATTTAATTTATTTTTGCTCAGATGAATTGGTACCTCATGGTTTATTTGACAAAGTTGTACTACTATAAGGACATGTACACTTGGAGTAAGCGGCCGTTCGATCGCAGTAGACATGCAATCACAGTAACTGGCAGGACACAAACTTAAGTACAAATACTTTTAGGTCACCATTTATGTCACATGGACACAGAAAGTCTAACATGGAGTTTTATCATGGATCCAATAACAAAACAGTTCTCATAATAGATGACCAAAACTATAAGACCAAGGCTATTGCAAAAATGTCACTGCCTTTTAATTATTTACCTCCCTGGACCTCTCCCAGATCCCGGCTCCTATACCCGTCATACTGTTTAGTATTTCCTTTATCCAGCTGTTAAAAAGCGGAGCAATAACTGAGCCTCTACGCCCGGACTGTTGCTGATGTTTTATTTATGTGTGACTTACTGTCTGCAGGAGTGGACTGTTTGCATACTGACATGTATCTAATAAAGAGCATATTGAATGTATTTCAGTTGGACTGCCAGAATAGGAAAGCTGCTACTATCTTATTCCAGCATCAGTGTTTTGCTTCTACCAGAGGGGGTTAATGTAGTGTGAATAAGTGGCACTTGAATTTATAGTTATGTATAGACGATGAGCTTTTAGAAAATGATCTAAAATGTTGGAAGGAGCCCCGCTTGACACATAAACAGCGTTTTCAAATCTACTCGACTTAGTGTGGCCGTGTCCTTAATTGCTGGCATTCATCTCCCGCTGCATTGCTCACACCCCGCATCTCTGTCTTCTCATTCTCTCCTCCACTTCATTCTCTTTTTGAAGCTCCGAGGTTGCATGCTAACAAAAGGCGTTGTGTTTGCATGGTGAGGCCCCTGATTGGGCAATCTTGACTAAGCTGTCTGAATAGAGGGTCAGTGGGAGACGGAGGACTCCCTCTGAGTCCAAACATCTCTATCTGTGCTTTCACGCTCACAGCGCAGCTCCAGCAGCCTGTGCTGCTCACTGGCCTCTCTGTGCGACACCTGGTTATTAACCACGTCCTGATTATCAAATACAACGTTATTTATATAGCACTTTCCGTACACAAAACAACGAACCAAAATAAAAACAACACTTTTTTTTTAGCTTTTGATTAATACAAACACTTAGTATCAACACAAGTCAATAAGCACAGGAGTGAGTAAACATGAGTGATATAGTAAAATAGGAATAAATACAATCCAAAATGAAAAGGAGGTTCAGTAATTGACTCTCTTCTCTCATTATTACATTTGGGGGAACTAAATAATCAGAACACCTTTTTGATATACTCTTAATAAGTTGAATATGACACTTGTATATGCACACAATTGTGATACATGAATCTTAAGAAGGTTTCACCAAGCCTGGATTGTAAAAACAACTTCTTTTTTTGTTGCTTTTTCATTATTTAAAACACTTCTTTCAAACAGAGGTCAATAAGCACAGGAATGAATCAAATAGGAATAAATACAATTCAGGTAAAAGCCAAAATAAAGGTGTTTCTTGAGTCGGCTTTTAAAGGAATGAGCATTCTCTTCAGTCATTATAGGATATATATTTATACATTTCTTAACAGTGTACGTGGTTATTATTAATATATATTAACCTTATGTAGTATTTAATTTTGTTCCACTTAACAGTATTTAATTTAAAGTTCTTGTTCATATATTTCTTGTTTTTTGCCAATTTGTTATTTCGATTTTATTTATTTTCGGCCAAAGATTTTACAGAAATGTGAAACCCTTAAACTGAGCGGTGGCCGTTGTGCATATGACCGTAAAGCCTTTGACTCTAGAAATGTTTTACATGGACTCGATGTTTTGTAAAAAGAAAGATTTGTAGGTGTAGGTGAACTTACTTATGGTTTTAATGCTCATTATGAGTGTTCTCCCATACTCCCCTCATCTTTCTGTTACATCTCTTCCTCCCTGATCCTTCCCTCTTTCTTTATTCCCCTCCTCTTTATCCCACCGCCTCTCCCTCTGCTCGGAGCCTCCGGAGTTAAGCCTGCCCTCTGGTAGCAGCCATTTAAGAAAGACTCGCACCCTGACCTCACCCCTCCCATTATTTCTTTTAAGGAAATTCCCTCCTTCCCTCCTTTTCTCTCACATTGGCCTCCTTTGCTTTTTGCCCCAGCTGAGCCTTTTTATTGCACATTAAAAGGCAGGCAACATCTGGAGCTTTTCATCACACACAGCTAGTCGCAGCTTTGCCGCTAACGCATGCATGCACACACACACACACACACACACACACACACACACACACACACACACACACACACACACACACACACACACACACACACACACACACACACACACACACACACACACACACACACACACACACAGGCTCTCTGCATTCTCACGCTCTCCGGTTGAACCAAAGTTACTGGTGATTGGCATCAATCTCACTGGCTGTTAGAAAGGTATCGTGTGTGTGTGTGTGTGTGTGTGTGTGTGTGTGTGTGTGTGTGTGTGTGTGTTTAACCTGCTGATATTGGAATGTGCCTGTTGCTTGGCTCTCTGTATTCTCACAGGCCTGCACTTAAATGATTAATTATGCATAAATGCAGTTCTGCTGATTGGATGCGGAGTAATTGTCGTCCCACGGGAAATGAATCTGATATATTATACAGGCGGTGTACTGTCATTGTGACATGGCAAATATTGTCCCTATAAGTAGAAAAAAACCCTCTGAAAGTGAATGATTTTATCAGTGTAGGTACTGCTAGCTTACAGATTTATTTTGAGTAAACAACAGATAAACAGAAACAAACGTAAATACAGATTAAAGCAAAGAAGCCCAAACCGCCTCCCCTCACTCCTCTAACCGTTACACAAACATTATAGATAATGTTACTTTAGTCTCCATTTCATCTTTCCCAATGTATGGTATTTTTACTAAATGGTATTAACCAGGCCTGCAGATCTTTTGGTAACCTCAAATGTTTACAGATGATGATAACATCTGAAATACACACATTATGAAGTTAAGATATCCATTGATTAAACAGCTCATCACATCATGTTAATAATACTTTTGGTAACAACGTCACAGTTACATTTTAGCTCAGGATTGTCTCTGTTCCTCCAGTTGTGAAACTTTGAGAAAAGGCCTGCGGGCTGCCCAATGCCCTTTGAGAACCTTCGAGGTCAAAGACTGACCTTACAGATCAGCGCCTCACTCTGAAACACAGGTGTTCATGTTGTTGTTGATGACCTTTGACGTTGAGATTGTTTTTTTAACCGCTAAGAGCAACATGCAAACCTGTTCTGCACACTTCACTTCTCATCTTGACATCCTCCAACCCGAAAACATAACCAACCGAGGCGGAGTACACAATGTCAAATCAAAACATGTCCATTTTCGCTCTGAAACAAAGTGCGTATGACACAGTGAGCAAATCAGAGCATCCGGTTCCCAGACACACTCCCCGTACAGGTGGCTGCCAGCAATGTTCCCTGCAGTGCTACTGTACCCATCAGCTGCTCAGCGGAGCGGGTGTCAGGGTTGAGCCGTCCACTCGCATCTTCAGCCTCCAACTTGATGTGCAGAAATGTGAGGTGACAGTGCAGGGAAACATTAACTGTTTTAGATGTCTGTGTGTGCGATGAGACGCGTAAGAAGCTGTCAATCACGTTAGGCAGCGACGCAGAGAATTTAAACTGAGCTTTTCCAGGCAGGTGTTTCCTCCACATTTACTTACCCCTGAAGGATTCTAAAGGTCTGCTATAGGACTGAGCTACATTCTTTACCATGTTATGTTATGTTATGTTATGTTATGGCTGGATGGGACTGAACTGTTCACCTCGGTTCCTGCAGGAGCTTGACTTCCTGCTGCCCTCAGTGCCGTGTCCGTACTTGTCCTATATGTGTATTCATGAGAGCTTCATCCAGCATGTCTGTCCTTCTTAGATACATTTGATTATGTGGAGCACTTTTAATGTTTTCCTGCTGATTTTCTTTTACTGTGTTGGACTGACTTCCTTCATTTGGAGATGGAAACCAAAGCAGGTTGTCTTGTGTTTGATGGGAGATTTAAGATTGGGTTTCCCTTCAAGTTAGTGTCCATTGTTCCCTGGCCTCTCATTACAGGTTAGAGTTTCCCTCCTGGCTATTGTTATGGTCTGCCTGGAGGTCGAGGACTGAACAGAGACTAATGTCAGGACAAAATGATCAGTGGGATTTAGGGTTCCCCGTCTTCTTTATTTCAAGATGTGGGTCAACCAAAGTTCAATGTTTAAAGTGTTTTTGACTCTAAAACAACCTGATTTCTCTTCTGCTTTGAGCTCAGGGCTTTTAGGGTTTCACAATGTGGGTTGTGTGGGAGGGAACACAGGGATTTTAGCCTTTGCAGACCATTTACATGCACCAAAACCCATATAACCTAACTACAGGAGAGGAAAAACCCCAAAGAGCATATGGCCTCTTTAAAGAGCAGCACAATGAGCTCCTGTACTTTATTCCACAGTTTGAGAAGTCTCAGCCTCAGCTTTGGCTTCATGTTTTAATGAGTTACCCCCCCCCCCCTCTCAGACAGCATGCCTCCCATCTATCTTCTTCTCCTGACCCGCTGTCCCTCCATCCATTCCATTACTTCTCTTTTTTTACCAGCCAGTTATTAAAGTAGATCTTATTAAAAGGCGGGAGAAGAAGCTAATCTATATTTGCATTCAGTCTATAGCAATTCATTAATATTATGACATTTACAGGGAGCTTGGCGGGGGCCCCGGCTGCCTGCTACCCTTTTCCCTCTCTGAAATGTTAATTTAAAAAGTTCTGTCTTTGTAATGGAATAAGAAATCCTCTCTTGCCCTATCAATTCCGGGCGTCTGGTGAGGAATACTAATTCCTCCGCGCTTCCAATTGAGAAAGCATGTCACTCTGATGGAATAAGAGGAAGCAGAATTGGTTTTAAAGTCCTTAATGCCACGAGTTGTGTGTATTTCTGTTTTAATCTGCAGTTGGAAAAGATGGAGTATACGCCTCCTTTCCTATATGTTGTATAAATGTATAACTACGTGTGTGTGTGTGTGTGTGTGTTGTGTGTCAGTGTGTGTGTGTGTGTGTTACCTTTCTTTCCGTCTCGGACAGTATCTCGGCTCCGAACCGTAGTTGGCGTGCTCACTGGCCTTTGAATGTCTGACCTTGGCTCGTTGTCAGGCCGGTAACCAGCCGCCCAGGCTATTTTCACCTAAACAAAAAGATGAGGAGGCGTTTGGGTGCCGTTGGAACATCCGCCGCTTTATTTCACACAGAACGTGATAACATGTCTTCAAGCAGGTTCATAATGAGCTAAGCTGGACACTTTTCCCCTCTCTACACCACACATGTGCGCCTCACGACGGTCGTCGCCATTACACAGCCGGGCAGTTCTCTTTCCCACCCCCCTGTAATGTGTGTGTGTGTGTGTGTGTGTGTGTGTGTGTGTGTGTGTGTGTGTTTATGGCCTATTTTAGTTTGTATTTGCAGTCACAGCTTCTGAAATAGGTTTTAAATCAAAGATCAATAATCAAATACATGTAATACGTTAAAAAGACGTTCTTTAATTGTTCATTTCTTTGTGTTTCAGACTACTCACCATGTGCACGAGGCATTTTGGCAGTGTGGTCACGCAGACTATACGGACATACAAGACAGACCAGTTCCCCCTGCTGCTCATAGTCATGGGAAAACGCACATCGAATGAGGTTCTAAATGTTATTCAAGGTAATGAGGACTTTATTATATAACCGTAGCATTCAAATGTTTCTGTGAATAATGTACAAACACAAAAGACTACGTGACACCTTGTTCTGTCTCCAGGTAATACGACAGTGGACGAGCTGATGATGAGGTTAATGGGAGCGATGGAAATCTTTCAAGCACAACAACTAGAGGACATCAAAGACGAGGTGAGCCTTGAGTTGCATCACGGTGACACAAATGTAGATCTTTCGCTCTTAAACATGTAGAAAATGCTTTGGTTTATTACTTAAATCCACTTTCTATGACATGCTGAAGTGTAATGAACCGTATTTTTGTTTTAATGAAAGAATCGGCTTATTGGTTATTCTAAGGGCTTGGGTGAAATTAGACCTTATTTAAAAACTTGAAGAAGTACTCAGATCTTGTACTTAAGTCAGTAGGCTTATAGTACAGTGTATAAATGCAAAAATGTGCTCTAAAAAAAGTGTAAGTACTCATTCTGCACAATATATATTAATGAATTATAGAAATCCATTGGAGAGAAGGAGCTTTTTTTGCTCTTTATACTGTCAGGTAGCTTGTGAATTGTTATTTTTATTATAACTTTAAGTAATTCTGTATTTGTTGACTACATGTTGTACGTATAGAATTTAAATCTGGATCTCCAACGTTACTACATTTTTCCTGTAACTGTTGTGGAGTCGAAAGATCAATCTTTGCCTCTGAAATTTATCGAGTAGATGAAAAAAGTAAATATACAAGTACCTCAAATTGGTATAGTATGTTTGCAAATGTACTTTTCACCACTCTTCCGGTCATCATTCAAATCGTGTTATCTTAGTATCCTCGGTTTAGACTTTAAGGGCAGTATTTTAGGGTAAATGTACCTAGTTATTGTCCACTCCGGTAATATTACAAACAATCTTTATCTTAGATTTCTTTACCCTAAAGGGACAGTTGAGCCAGTGTTTTACGTCCTTTTTTAAAAGATAAACTGTAGCATGCTGGGACACATCAGACAGCATTGTTTAACTATTGCATTCTTGTAATGACAAGCAGAGAATACCTCTCCATTTCCCCTCCCTCCTCTTTGGTTCTACGTTAAAGTGTTGCTGTTTGTGTCTGTCGACTGCCTCTTCAGCTCCAACACAAACACACTCTGAACAGTGGAGTGAGGGGACAGTGGTGGGAGTGTTTTCATGTTATAGACAGGAATCTGGGACAGTATGACAGTGGAGGGGGGGGGATCCCTCACTGTGAGAGACTTCCACCTGACCCTCTTTACACCATTTACTGTGTGTGAACGACACACAGTGTGTTTCTGTCCAGACAGGTTTCCATTCAGCTGACTCCTCATCTCTCTTTCTTTTATTTATTTTGGACTAATAAGTGTTCTAACATACTGTTCTGTTTGGAAACTATTTCAATGAAGTCTCTGGTGCATTACAAAACTACTTATAACCTGCCTATAGCGCAGTAAGTATGTTCCTTAATATTTGAATAACATTTACAATCCTTCACAATAATAATCATAACACCGTAAAGATGTAAATACAAGTTTAGAATAGTTAATACACACATGCTGGTCTTTTACTGCCATTTCCTGTTAGGATTACATGTGGTAAATCCAAGTTGCAATTCATTATATTTTTAATTGAGCATCATAACAGTGATTTGAATACCTCTAAATAGTCATTGTTTACTTTAAGTCAAGTGAAAAAATATCCTCAAATCTGTGCAATAACCAGACCTTCATTTTTTTAGAAGATGCACAGGTAATCATAGAGTTAAGATATATTCATGACCAGTTATATAACCCATTCTTATCCGTGCATATCACGCATGCTTTGGTATGTGTGTGTGTGTGTGTGTCATCTGTGGACTTGTCTCTGATATTCTCACACACTGTTGTGCCTTTTATTCTTAACTACAGTATCAATAGATGACGGATGTCACGCCACATTAAGACTTTAACAGTCAGTCAGCCAAACTGATTCTCCAACAATGTTAATGTGATAGCATTTCGGTTGTGGGAACCACAGATGTCGTACACACACAATGACAAACACACACACACAACCTGAGGGTCAGACTTCCTCAGGTGTGTATTGAGTGACAGCTTTGTGTTTTTGCTACAAGGCTTCTTAGTTTTCTAAAGGATTTGTCACATAATTATCAATGACAAGCGGTATTCAGAGCACGTTCATGAGTCAGATCAAAAGTCTGTGGTTGTTTCACACGTAAGGTGAGGTTGGTTCATATTAGTTCCAGTGCAATAACTTCATCACCTTACCTTGATAAATACAACTATTTCTTTCTATAGCGCTCAGTTTTGCAGTTCACATATATCCCATAGTTCAACGGCTTTAAACTTGTATATAAATCAGGACCTGGCTCATCACAGAATTTATTTCTGCTTTCACTACCGTTGCCAATAGATAGACAGATTTGGTCTGAAACTGAAAGCATATCGACATTCATTATCAAGCCCTGTTCACACTTAAAGAGGCCTTGTTATGCCTTTTGGTTTTGTATGCTATCCTGGGGATGAAACCTTTCTGCACTCTTAAATTCTGACTGTAAAGACTAATGATCTACGGCGAGTCCTGCCTTTAACCACAGCACTCGTACGAGGAAACTGGCAGTGCAGAACAAGCTTTGAATTTGATTATAAAGATGACAAGCTGGGGAAGAAAAAAGGGCAGCATTGGCTCTGTGGTGATTGGCTGAGTGAAGACCTACACACTGACACTGCTTGCTGTTTTTAAGTGGCTTAAAGCTACCGTTTAAATCATTAGTTAAATTCAAAGCATCAAACTGCTCTGAAGCTTTTTGTAACTTTCAATTTGGAAGCTCACGTGCTTCTTATGTCTTGGACACTTTATTGAAAATGTTTGGCTAACTGCAACAGAAAACCGTTTAGTTTGAAAATGATTTTGCTATTTATTTTCCTAAAAGCTCATTTATTGTGTCTTTTTCATGGCATCTGCCCAAAACACTTATCACTTCTTTCAGGATCATTGCAACAACTTGCTTGGTATCTGTCAGACACAAAGGAAATCAGATGAATCACTGCGTTAGAGTTCAGGGAAGCTGTCGAGAAAGTTATTCAAGTGAGATAATTACCGAGGCGTGGCCTGCCAGAAGGAAATAGCTTGTGCAAATGTCAAAATAGAGATTAAGTGATGCTGAAAGCATAATGTTCCAGTGTGATTAATCATGATTAGTACCAATAACCACAGGATTTTAGTGTATCCTGTATCTGACAGGACGTATCCTACTCAAAGGTGAAGTCAACCTGGACTCTTTCCCTATCTTCACTGTAGCTGCTCTCCGGCTCGGGATGATTTCCCTACAGCTCCTTTCTCCTTTTTTTTCACCTCATCCTTTGAAAGGACAATCTCAGACACGAACACAGACACCCACCCAACCCAGACATTCCTCTTTGACAGTCACTTTTGTGTCTGTCTGGAAAAGGAGCAGCTGGACGGCCACATTGTGTCTTTAGACCAGCCTCTTTACTCGCCACTCATTCCTATGGTCGTCTGTGTTTCAGCTCAGGAGTTACTAACACACGACTCATCCCTCAGCATCAGCGGCTTCTCTCAGCTCCGGTCATTTCACATGAAGAGAGCCAGAACTAACATATGATCACATCGGGTCGAGGACAGCAAACTTGCATATCTTTTGATGTTGAAAGAAACTAAATCACCCAGGGGAAATATAACCGAGCATTTAATGTCCTCATGAAGGACTGGAGTTTTAATTTCTACTTATTTTTATCGTCAAACATAGACAATAAAGATTTGAACATTACGGCACAATAAAGGAAAACACTCAAAGCACAGGTACAGTAGGTAACATGCATTTAAAGAAGCTAGACAATTGTGAAATATAGTTCAAATACTAACCGTTTAAACAATACGGTAATACCTTTTGAGCTGCTGGGATGCAAGAAAAATGTCAGACTTGACCCGACAATGAAGTTTGATTGTATCGTATATTATGACAGCCCTATTTTTACAGTATTTATCCCCCTTCTCCTTTTGGAGTCGGAGAGTAAAGTTATTTTCTCAACTGATTTGATTGAGCTGGTTGTATGATTAAGAAGAACCAGCAGTTTGTGATAATGACCCTCAAAAGGGACAACAGAGAAGCTCAAAAACACAGTGTCATATAAAAGTTGCCAAGATAAATGTAGGCTAAAGCTTCCCAGGCGTCAGGGATATGAGTGTTTCCACATTAGTGATTGTTATGTGAGAAGAGCATTACATATGTGACTGCTTCTGACCACTACATAGGAATTTAACCCAACTCGTGTAGTCAAGATGAAGATGTGTTTCTGTCTTCCTCCAAGTCTTTAAATCCCCGTGTGTCTGAGCAGAGCTACGGTAGATGTCCTGTATTCCCTCTCCTGTGCATTAGGTCATTGAAGGCAGATGGTGCATTTGAAAACACTTTACACAGAAAGAGTATCCAACGGGAACTACTTGTTTGCGTGACTCTGCGCCGGTCCATTGAAGGTGGCCACTTTTGATGCTTTTGTCCCCTTCTCCTCCATTCTCTTTACAGTTTCCTTTCAATGTTCACCTATTATGCGGGGCCAAAAGCACAAATGTATCCTTTGCATTTTTCTTGATTTGAATGCAACAATACACACTGTCCTTTTTGCTTTGCCGCACAGTAGCCCCTCTGATCATCACAAAAAGCTTACTTTGCCATATCCGGGCTGGCACTCAGCATGGGCCTTCAGAGCACGGGAAACTAATGGCAGTGTGCGGCGAACACAATGGACACTGGTTTTTTTTTTTTTGTCCCAGTCTTTATAAAACACTTTGTAGCCACAGCAGGTAGAAAGAGAAGGGCCGCCTGTCCCCTTCCCTCTGTACAAACAGGAAGAGAGAGGCAGAGTGAAAGAGAAGACAAAGGGACGGTGAAACTGAGAAGAGGAAACATAAAGGAGGCTCGGGGTTTGGTAAATGACGGGCCGGTCACAATGACTCCCCTCTGGAGTCTCTTTGCGACTCTTTCATACCTGGTGTTTGTACGTGACCACACTTGACATGCTGCATTTTCTCTCTCCGGCTCCCACACCCGTCACCTCAGCTTTACATGTTTTGTGTTCCTTTTATTGTGTTGTTAGTTAATGGGCCCCACTTTCTCTCTCTCTTTCCCCCCCCCTCTCAGGACGAACGTGAGGCGAGAGAGACGGTGAAGAGGGAACAGGACGAGGCCTACCGTGTGTCTTTAGAGGCTGACCGTAAAAAGGTATCTTTGTAGGATAAATCAAAGTGTCTACTTGGAGAGTTGTGGTGTTCTAGGCAGTGCATGTACAGGTTTAACCAGAAATATCTCCTTGTTAGTGTCACATCAGTTGCTTGCATTGGATTTAAATGGATGAGTCTCTAATAAACTATGTTTCCTGGATTAAATGTCAGTAACAAATAGTTAACTTTAAAAAAGAATGGAGAGTAAGATCTAGGTAACTATTTGCACAAAATAAATCTAAGAATGTATTAGTAGACTGTACTTACAGTTAAGAAGTGTCTGTTACTAAAGACCCTCAGGTAAACCTTACTGTCAATTTTCTTGTTATTGTGAGTACATTTGACTTACTTTTGCATAGTAGATTTGACTTAAGACTGCATTTGCACCTGATTACAAATCTCCAGGAAAACGTGTGGCTTTTCAGATTGATTTTGCTAATCTTACCTTGGATTGCATACATTTTTAATTCATATTTAAATATAATTTCTTCTACCGATAACATCACATTCATTTTACGTTCAATAAAGCAGTTTGACACTAAGGTTACCAAAATCAATTGATTATCGTTGAAGTCCTTCAAGTGAAAAATATTCCAACTTCAAAAGTGAGGATTAGATTTTTACTTTTGAATTAGATTGAAATACTTGAGTATCTTTACAGCGGAGTAACTTGACCCTAATAAACGAATAGTTACTTATTCAAATAAGACTTTAAAACCAGTGGGAAACATATTGACAGTCTGAAAGATGACATGTCACATTATGGTCTAGATTCTGCCGTTGCCTCCCTTTTTAATCACATCTCTTTTTCAGAGAGAGGCCCAAGAGAGAGAAGAGGCCGAGCAAAATCGCCTGGAGCGGATAAGGAAGGAGCAGGAGGACGAGAAGGAGGTGAGAAGAACACACACACACACACACACTCACTCACACACACACACACACAGATCTCACAGAATGCAGATGAACTAAATTAGATGTCAGGTTTTATCTGTTTTGCTCTCACTTCTCAACAATGACTCGATTAGATTGTGGTTTTGTTGAAGCGAGCGCAGTGTGTATTTCAGAATAATAATATATCGTAATTACAGAGAGGCACAGCTCTGCTCACGTCACCTCACATGCACACAGTTATTGTTCTGTGTGACTGCTTTACATTGAAACGGCACAACCGCCTCATATTGAAACCTGAGTGAACAAAAGACTCGGGCTTGAGCAGAAACACACACAAAACTTAAGCAAACACACATATTCACTTGAAAACAATTATTGTATGTGCAGAGGGGCGGGGGGGGGGGCACACACGCACACTGTCACGCATGCAGGGAAAACAATAATTGTCTGTGAGGATGGCACCATGTAGGAATACAGTCTATAGTCATACAGTGTAGTCCCGCTGATTGTTGTTTGCTCACCGGAGGAGCCCCGGGGCCTTGAGAGGTATTGGGTGACCCGGCTCGCTCAGGTGATTTGTCAGTTTAGTTAAACAGAAAATAACAAAAGAGCGCCGGGTAGGGCATCTTAATTATATCACTGTAGTCCACCAGCAGAACTCTGTGTGTATGTTAAACAACAATAGCCATTACGACCTTCTGTTTCCTACTTATGTCCATTGTTTCTCCGCCCAAGCTCAACGGTTTCCATGGTCTCCCTCTGTGCTAACAAACTAGCGTTGTGCTACTGTCTAGATATTCATAAATCTGAGAGGCAACAACAGCTGCTGAAGGACAATGGCACCTTAAGTGTCCTAAAAAGGAAATACAAGGAATTTAAAGTGGTGTAATGGGTGCTCTTTGCCTGTACTTATGGTTTAAAGGAACTTCGGTACCCCAAAAACACAGCTAGACAAACACTAAAGACTGTAAGGAATTGGCATTTCAACAGTTATTCTACTACTGTTTCATTCTTAAGGGGATTTCCCTTTTGCTTCATTTCTGGTAAGTTTTATAGGACGAAAGTGTTATGAAAAAATACATAGAAATAGAAAACCACACAAGTTTTAATACCAGTAAAATAAGAAGAAAAAAGAGTGAAAACCAGCAGCTTGAATTTTACAATATTTAAAGGAGGAGAGATTATGTAATACAAACAAAAAAGGTGACCGTCTTACCTGCTTCTTGTTCTGACTTACCATCTTGTCACTTACCTTAAACAGACTACTCAAATTACCCATACAGAGCAATAGATCAGAGTGAGTACTAGGATAAGCATTTATTTGCTAATCTGTTTTGTTGAGCTTGTTGAAATGATCATTTGTAGGAAGAGATGCAGGGTTTATGTCTCAGGCTTTTATTTTGAAAGGGAGAATGCAAACTTGAGGTGCATTTTACGGCTTATATGGAGCCAGCCTTAAAGCAGCTGATGTCATGAGTCTACAGCTATTACATTGCAACATGTTGTTCATGATAAACTAAAGTTAAGGTAAAATAGTTACTTTTGCCACTTTACGAACATTATCACCACAAAAAATGCAATGTTCTCATCCTTCAAGCTCAGTGGTTAAGAATGCCTCTTTTAAAAGCTGTTTTTCCTCTGAAGTCGAATTACATTTCTACTTTTTCTTGTGGTCTTGTTTTCTCTGGAGTCCTATGAGGTAGTAGCCTTGTTGTGTATTTGTCAGAAACTGCAGACACAACAAAAACACCGGTGGCCCCCGGAGAGCGGAGCGGCTAGTGGGAATGCTTTCCCTGAGATTTTGTGCCTTTGTGCAAAGAGATGAAAGTAGGAGCTGCTGAATTGGTGGTGGTGGTGGGGGGGGGGCTTTGTAGGTTGACATTACTATTTACCTCCCTCAGAGGGCCTTAGCATACAGTTGTGCTGCTGTCAGATGCCCCCCCCCCCCCCCCCACCTGTCATCTGTTTGCTTTCTGTGGTTAGCGGTGCTACAGGCGGATAAATGGACGGAGAGATGCTTCTGATTATTTGTGTGCAGCCGAGGCTCGACCTGACGTGTGTCCTGTGGTTTCTTTAGGGACGCTATAACTCACTACAACCACACACACACACACACACACACACACACACACACACACACACACACACACACACACACACACACACACAGACTCCTGTCTATTATCTGTGTGTGTGTGTGTGTCCCGGGGGGGCCCTTTAGCTCAGTCAGCATCAGCTCTTGTACCTGAGGGAGCTGATGGTGGAGCGGCACGCGCTGCCCCGCCCACCGCAACACCAGAAGCTGCTAATGAGCTACTGTTGTACACTCTTATGAAATATAATTGCATTATGGTGTGTAAATAAAGCTGGGCGTGTTGTCACAGCATATGCTCCCCGGCTGGCCAAACATGAACAACAAGACGGGTGGAAGAGGGAGGCGAGGGGTGGGGGGGAGCAGAGAGGAGAGGAGGCTCCAGGGAGAGGCTGAACTACACAGGAGGACTGATTAGCTTCACTGAGGAGGATGACAGTTGATGGTTGTCTTTGTGCTGAAAGACAGTATTACCAAATGCATTGTGTTAGAGAGATCCTATATGGGAGGCAGAATTGATCAAAACTGTATCAAAGACGCAATATGACCTACGTTGTTCTAGTGCAATATCCATAATCCAACATTTAGTGAAGACTAAATGTCTGAAATATCTGAATAAGTATTGTGGTGCTGTAGGGTTATCCCTGCCTACAAACTGTTCTACAGACTTCACAAAACAAATATGTTTGGTGCATATCCTATAAAAAGTCAAACCATAATCATTTTAATGTCATTTTAAAAGATGAGAATTATATTGCTAAAATTATCAATCCATCCATTATCATTCCTATCATGGAATTCTGCTTTAAGTCTGTCAAACCAAACAAATGGTTTTACAGACTTAAAGTGGCCTTATTATGCTCCTTTTCAGGTTCATATTTGGATTTGTTGTCTCTATTGTGACATGTTTAGCTAGAAAAAACCTGTATGACACACTACAGGGAAGTAGGAACTTCAAATAGCATATGAGAGCTTTTTAAAAATCCCCCCACGATCCCGTTTTCATTGATGATCTGCCTCGCGTTGCATTCCCTCTGAACATCACAAATGGAATCACAGTTGCCATATCAGTCATAATGACACAGGACTGCGTGGTAGATACGGATATATCCAACAGACTCCGTCTCAGATTTCCCCGAACTGAAGCGCCATGAAAACACTTGGCTGTTCTTCTCTTGCTACTTGGCAACCTTCCTCGCTGCAGCGGGCTACAGGGAGCCGGGTGAGACACAGGGCAACTAATTCAATAACAAGCTCAGGACAAGAAGGTCCTTTTAATTAATGTGAGGCAACAGTCCTGCAGTCAGACTCTGAGAGACTCTCCTCGGCTTGTCTTGGAGACGTGTTTGCGTAGTGTTTCGTCATCTTCATAACTGCCAGTGTTACTGTTGAGGTTATTATAACAAAGCTTCTTTTAAAGTGAATGTTTATTGCACCTCAGGTTTCTTCGTGTAATCTAGAGGACTTTATGTTCCCTAGCTTCCTTCCAAGCATGCTCTAATTAAATACGTTTTGTTTCTTAAATTGTGTCTTTTAATTACGCAATCAGATAAACTAATTAAGAATACGCTGCCGTTTGTTCTGTCTTTGAAAAGCTATCTACTCTTTAGAAATGACTAGAAATTATGCTTTTATTTTCTGCTCACTGTCACAATTACTCAAGCAGACTTCTGACGAAATAATGTGTACCATCAAAAACTCAACTGGAACTTTGTGATGCTAATGAGGTTGAAAAAAACAGTTATGACAGCTGCACCTGCAACCAGCACCTGTATGCAAACTCCTCCCCCTTCAATCTAAACAGTGAATCACTTTGGTGTTTACGTTGTTGCTTATTCTGTATGTTTGTCCATTGATTTCAGTTAGTATATATGGACTAGTGTGTGCATCAGGAAGTGTGGAGTGAGGAAAAACTGCACTATTCCACAGGCTTGTAATTTTGTGCCTCTACTGAAACTTCCTCTAGTGGGAACTGTGGCCTCTGCAGACCATTGACATGCACAAAACACTATATAACACACCCTCTTTAAATGTCCTTGTCCATTGTAATTACAAAAGGAATTCATAATTGCTTTATTACTTCTGTCCTCAAACCAGGAAGTCCAGCCTTAAACAAGAGGTCATTTGCCTGATGGAAATCTGGAGTTGTCTCTGGTCATTACGAGGTGTTAACAGGTGTTGATGTGCTGCACTGACCAATATCCTGGATGTTCTCCACCCTTTTTCCTCGCAGGCGATCCGCTTGTCACTGGAGCATTCCCTACCGGCAGAGCCCGACGAGGATTCAGCCGAGCAAATCAGCAAACTGCGAATCCGCACGCCCAGCGGAGAGTTCCTGGAGCGGCGTTTCCTGAGCAGCTGTAAGCTTCAGGTCCTCTTCGACTTTGTGGCCTCCAAGGGATACCCCTTCGAAGAGTTCAAGCTCCTCACCACCTTCCCACGTAAAAATGTGAGTCGCCAACTTTACTTTCTACTTACTTAAGCCTCACAAAAACCCACTGGCATCAAGCGTTTTGTGTTTAATGGTGAAGGCGACATCGAGTTTTATTACGAGGACAAATCACTCCACAGTATTTATCGTTTCGGCTTTGATCAGCAGTGATGGAAACACGACAGCCCTTTCCTGTTGTGTTGCTGTCACATGCTTTAAAAGGGCATAGATGATCAATAGATATTTGTCCATTTATTAGAATTTATCAGGATACTACATCAAATAATATGCTAACCTCAAATCCATCCGACTCCATTGACAGAAACAGTAATATAACCTTGCTGATCAAAGTAACACACACACACACACACACACACACACACACACACACACACACACACACACACACACACACACACACACACACACTTCATTCAAACTTTACATAAAAGGCTTTGTTATCCTTCCCACTGATCAATGACCTGATTTGGTTTGACATCTCTGAAAGGGAGACTATAATTTACAGATATTTTAAACTTTTGACTCATTTGTGCCGTTGGACATAGGTTGGCATACGAGAAAAAGAATACGTTTTTACATGAATGATTTCATGTAAAAAGGCATGTAATATCTGCTAATTTAGTTGGACAAACTGTGGTAGATAAGCATTTAGATTTAAAAACAATGACCCCCTTTGACCTTATCTATATCCAGTAGTAATGGAGGAAAGACCTCCTTAATAGCAGGTGAATCAATCATCCTGTTATCCAATTTCCGTCCTTCATAACGGCTCCCTGCCCTCACAAACAAGTGCTGACTCCATCTCTCCTGCAGCAGAGTAGCAGCAGGTTATGAAGCGTCCTCGGCCACAGCTCACATCTCCGCTTGAGTCTTCCACAGCTGTAATTGACTTTGGGTGTCGAGCAGCAGGGACAAAAGTTGGGACGATCTATTGTGTGTCATTTAGTGTCTTTCATCATTTTCATTGTTTGCGTGCTGCATCATGTGTCGCTGCGTTTTGTTTACTCGTACCTGTGACGGAGCGAGTTAAGTCGGCTGTTTATCCACCCACCTGCGCACACGTTTGATCAACTGAATATTAATTAGTATCGGTCCATTGTGAATACAGTACCCTATGAGTGTGTTAGGATACAGTTGTCAGCACAGTGGTGTTCTCTGTGGCTGACACCCTGCAGCACTCAGCCATCTCCAACCAGTCATTAGAGGCTCGGCGGCCAGGCTCTGTGCTAGCGAGCTAATGAGCGCCGCTTTAACTACCAGTTTAATTAGCCGTGATGCTGGAAACAAAAATGGGATTTCCATTAATCAAGAGATGAGTGGAGGGGAGGGTGCTGGGTGGGTGTATAGAGGTGTGTGTGTGTGTGTGTAGGCTTGCCCAGGCAGTGTGCCATCGTAGTCTGCAGAGACCGCCGGGGCACAAACACCTCGAAAAACTAACACACACATTAACGCGTAGCTCACACTCTTCATTTCGTCACAATCACACACTTCAACACATGCACAAATATTTTCAAGCAAACACATGCCCCGCTCACAACTTTGTCACTTAAAGGATTCACAGTTGTCTCTTTATAATCAAGAGTAAACATGTGTTGGAGACAGAGATAAAGATGTGTCTGCATCGCAGATGAAATTCCGGCAAAAACAGGATGGGAGGATTAGAGGGGGGAGAGGAGCGAGGAGAGGATGGTGACTGCAGAACTCGTCGCAAAAAGAGAACAGAGCAGACAAAAGCTTAAACAAAGAGAAGATTTAATCAGAGAAACAGTCGGAAAGAGAGAAAGGATAGAGAAGACAAGTGGGGAAGATATTAAAAAAGAAGAAGACGGGAGATAATTCCAGAAAACAGAAAGGCGAGAGATTTGGGGGGAAAGGGAGGAGAGTGGTAGTGCCAGTATGAGGCTGTGAACACAGGCCCCGGTCTAATCCTGCAGCTCTGTGTTGTAATTAAATGAGAGGGAGCATAGAAAGCCTCCAACCCATCCAGACGCTCTCACTGTTGCTCTGCCAGGATCACAGGATAGAGGATAGACCACTATTGCATTTGTAATACTGCACAACTGTTGAAACCTTCTTTCCCTTTCTGGAGTTTTTAGCAGCTTTGTGCAGTGTCACTCTTTCTGTTGCCGCTTCATTTCATTCCCTGCAGCTCAATTTAGAGAATCTACAAGTCGTGTTTGATATATATAATGACATTGTTGTCCAAGCGCTGTATTTTTAATCAGAAAGTCTGATAACAAAGCTTTATTCCCATTTGTAAATCAACTTTTTCAACCAAACATCAGAGCCAGATTAAATCCTTGATTCATGATTTACTTTTTAGCCGATAAGTGGCTATTAGTCTCCATTTTTTGGACTCAGTCTCTACCCCAACATTTGGTATCAGTGGCTTATCTCTTCAGCACTACAGCAGGCCTTACACTGGCATCATTTGTACAAGGCTTAGCCGTGCTCAGGGAGCTAACCCTTTCTCCGTTTCTATGACTGTCAGCGAGTTTGAGGAAGGAGGGGGAGACTTTTAGTGTTTCAGTTTTCAGCTTTCCATTCAGGAATTCCCTTCCTTTTTTCCTTTTGATACTTGTTGAGCGCAAACCGCCGTTGAAAGGTCTTCTTCTTCCGGCAGTGAACATGTTTAGACTGCCGGTCGAATGTTCGGCCGCGAGCTGGACTCCTAAAATCTGTGGAACCAGCGTTTAATTCCCCCCACTGTGATACTGTACTCCATTTCACCTCCTCTTAATCCTTCTTCCAGCTCTGTCGGGGAATGATTCTTAGACACAACCTGAGATGCAGGACAAATAAACAGTGGCACAGGAGAAGCTGTGCGTCGCTCTGAGATAGATTTGACATCTGGTGTGTTTTGTTTTTCTTGTCCCGCTATCATGAAGGAACTGATTCACAGGAAGAGCTGCGGCGGGTTATTTTTGAAGTAGTTTCACTCAATAGTTTTATAATATTCTCTACCCAAAACACAAACCCACAGGCTCAGGAGGAGAAGGGGCTTTTGAGTGAAATAGGACAGTGTTTCTCTAATGGGGGTACTTTGGAGAACTGCGGGATAATAACGTTTGTTAATAAAGTCATACAATATCAAGTTAAAACAAATATCTAAAGGTATGTTGGACAAACCACATTTCATATTCAGTGTTCTTCTTTTAAATGCAATCGTTACCTGCTGCAACAAACGCAATAACATCAAATGGATTTGTGGTGCCCACGCTGCTGTAAACTAGCTGAAAACACAAAATGGAAGTAAATAAATCCCCGTTTTTCACTTAATTACAGTGCAACTTATTTAAAAGAAGCATATTAATGCAAAATCAACGCTGACTAAGTGTGATTGCATGGTGATAACAATGGTTTTGCATGGATTTAGTGATGGATCCCCAACACTCAATGTAGCATTGCAGTGTTTTTTAATCAGACACTGAAGGCAAATATGAGATTTGGAAGTTGTTGAAACTGTCATAGGAGATGTTCCTGTTTATCCAGCAGTTAAATGATATGTCCATATTCATAGATCCTGAATTTTAAAGCAGCTTAAAGAAGTAGATTTTAAGATTTAAGATATTTGTGGAAAAAACAGAGTATTTTCAACATCTCCTAAAACGCGTCCAGAGGGAATCTTTCGTGTTTAAGAGCTGAGTCGTACCCTGAGGAAATCCGCCCCCCTCCTCACTTTCATCCTACTCCTTCCAGTTTTTCCCTCCCTCTGTCTCCCTTTTCCCTCCTCTTTCCTCTCTTACTCCCCCCCCCCCTCAATTATACTTTTGTTTTGCTCTCCAGCCTTTGTATCTTTCTCCTTGTGCCTTCTCAACTCCCCCCCTCGTCCCTTTTTAAAAAACTTTTCCAGCACAAACTATTCATACTTCTGTCCTTATTTTCCTCGCTATGTCCTTTACTCGTCTTTTCCATTCCTAGTTTTTTTTTTTTTTTCCCTCGCCGTACACCCCCCCCCCCCTCCCGCCCGGTCTGTGCGGTGCTTTGCCTCCCTTTGAAGTGCCGCATAGGGCTCTGTTCTTTTCTGTTCACGCCCCGGCGCTACGTGCTGTCAGCGCTCCTGGCAGCAGATAATGATCCCCCACTGCTTTTGTAATTGGCCAAATAAACACTTGACAACACTAGTTTAAAACAGACAAGTTATTTGGTTTTAATTAACATAGTCGGGCCTGTAATGGCTTCATTAAAAATGCGTTATTTCAGCTGCACGTTTGATTATGTTGGAGTCGGACATCTTGAGGGCCTGTGTTTATTTTCCTTCTCTTTTCTCTCTCGGCTGAGCGTCGCTGCTCCACTATCAGTGTGTTTAATTCATTAGGATCAACAATTAGGGTGTTTATTTTAAACTTCACGTTAAGTGCTATTATTTATTTATTTTAACCGTTGAAATCTGCTGTTTAATAAAAGCCAAAAACACATTAGCTGATTATTTCTATGCCATAGGAAATTAAAGACAAAATATCAAAGATTGCAGAGAAGCACCATCTGTCTTTTAATTGGTTCCAGTTTTAAAATTAGGCTTTTTAACGCTGAGCCTCCAGATATTTTATAATCCCTTTTGCTTTTGCTCAATTAATTTGTGTATTTTTTGACTGGAAAACGGTCAGATTAGTCATATTTTTCAAGAATAGCTTGTCCCCCTTTTAGCTCATTAATGGATTTGATCTAAATGAGCTGTAAATGATGTTTAACAGAGGTTGGATAAACTTAGCTCAGTTGTGTGTGTTGTGTTATTATTCAATTAGATCAAATATACTTTATTGATCCCAAATGAGGAAGTTGTTTTGTTATAGCAGCTTGTTAAAGAGGCGTTTCACATGAGATACAGAAGATAATATAGAAACCATAAAGGGAAATAAATACAAACTTATCAATAGTAGAAATATAAATACATATACAGTATATGTAATAAATATATCTATGTTTGTACGTGTGTTTAAAGCATAATGAATATATATATTTACGGTAGAAATATAATAACGTATATGTTATAAATATATAGGTATTTTTAAAAGGCATTTCATGAATTGAAAATATAATACAAGTAAACAAAACCGTACATATAAACACATCGACAGTAGGAATATAAACACATACATACTAAATATACATGTATGTATGTGTGTACTTTGTAGTAGATGAGATAAAAATAAACACAAACCGTAAATATATTTAGAATTTAGACTAGATGTATTGTCCCCTCATCACTGGACATGAACACGACACAAATACAGAATATAAACAAAAGCAACACAACAACAATAACATAGAGAACAACAGATAGCAACACACATGGCAGTCAAATCAAAAGTAGAAATATAAACGCATATACGTAATATATATGTGTATTTATGTACGCAGGTTCCTATGTGTGTACTTACATTGTAGTAGATGTTATATCTTTGTTTACGAGGCATTGAACACAAGTTAACCACATAATAAAATGAAAAAATAAACACAAACAGTTAATATATACATGTCAACAGTATAAATATAAACACATATACGCAATAAATATATGTGTTTTGTTCCTTTGTATATATGTACTTGTGTTTTTATGAGTTAGATACTTTTGTTTACGAGGTATTGCACATGAGTCATAAACATAATGTAATAAAAACTCAGCTGCAAATACAAACATATCAACAGTAGTGACAGAAACACCTTTAGAAATAAACGTTAGTGTACATGTATTTATGTATGCGTGTACTTAGGTTTGTATGACTGCATGTGTGTTCGTTTTGTATGCATGTATGTACGTTTAGTATGCATGTATGTACGTTTAGTATGTATGCATGAGCACAGGAGGAGAGAAAATGGCTTAGGCAGAGTGGAGGAAAAACAACAGCTTTGTTTGTTGACAGATGCCTCCATGCTTATGGTCTGTTAATTGGATAACAATGTAAACAATCACTGATGGCGCCCGTCTCCTGTGTCAGTGTGGCATCTTGTTTCCCTACTTTTCTTTTTCAGAGTCAGATGCTGCTCTCCCCCCATCGGCTCTCCCTGGTGCACAAACTCATCCCCGAATTCACACAACCACACACACACACACACACACACACACACACACACACACACACACACACACACACACACACACACTTATATGTAGACCACAGTGTACACACACACCTGCTCCACCCTCAAAGCCTCATTTACTCCTACCTGATGCTGTGGTGTCATGACAGCCTGTCGGGTTCATTAGCATGGCAGCCATTTGCGGCGCGCTGCTGCCGAGGTGGGAAAAAGGAACGCAGCAGCCCTGTTTCCCCACCGTTGGGATGGAATATGTTTGCAGCAAACACACACATTCTCATAAAGACACACACACACACCATTTTAGCTGTCTTCATGGCATCTTGCTGCCCCCCCACCCCCGCTGTGCTATGAGGCGGCTGACGAGGTGATGTGTCGACCCCTCCCTGGGACCCCCGCTGAAAAGTCAAGAGTCTAAATGACACGTTGAAATGGGGACAAGGAGATGAAAGACAAGTCAAAGAGCGCCGGCGTGCACATGGTGTGACATTTTCAAACACCCATGGGAGACGGAGGGGTTGTCTGGTGCTGAAATGTCCTCCTCACCTTCCCCTGATTTACTTGCTTTTCTGTTTTCACCCTTTCCTCACCCTTTCCTCCCCACTTGAACACCATTTTGCAGTTTAAATCTGTAGATGTTTTGAGTGTTTTATCATATCAATGCTCCCGGTCTCAAATACTAGTTCTTAGAGTATCGTACATATCGTCCTGCTCAAAGGAGGTTACAATTGTTGCTCAGCTTAATGATAAAAGAACTACGAACCAAAACAAAAACATGGATCTGAATCACGGAGCCAATTAAAACAGTTTTGAAAGACACAGGGCGTTTCTAGCTCTTACCCTGCTGCATTAAAGTGCCATGGAAATAATTGTAAATATGTGTTGCTGACTGATAAAGTGTAAGAGATCATCCCCTCCAGTCGGAACAACTTGGAAGCAGCATCTAATAGTTATTCAAGTACTCTGGACTAAATACTACCCTTTAAAATACTACACAACTTCTTTGTAGCGTCCGCATCGTTTCCACATTAACACTTAGAGCTCTCGAACACACCATGAGGAAGTGAATGCACCATTGACGTCTACGCTCTATAGTTTTAGCTTGAGATGTTTTCAGATTGTTGAGAACAGACAGGGCAGGAATCAGGGTGGAATCTCAATATAATTGAATGTGTTAAAGTATGAAGTATTGTGGAGCCGGTGTACAAAGAGTATTGTACAGACTTCAAAAAGATGTCACACCATGATCATTTTAACATATTCTTCAATGATCATGAGAGTAAGGATGCAGAAATGATCATTGATTGCCAAATCAGTCAAAACTATTTGTTAGTTCTTTCTCCTAAAGGTGCTGCACTTTCAGGATCTCTTTAAATGCTCTTTAGGAATTATAAATGGAGTCAGCAACGTTAGATTTGTGTTGGATTTCTGCATAGAGCTGGGTTTGTGTATGGTTTTTTGCTTTCATATTAGATATGCGTCTTTACATTTTATTCAGGGTTCCTGCTGATCCTTAAATAGTCTTAAAAGGCATTGAATTAATTCATCTAAACATATGGCCCTTATTGGTGTTCAAATATCTTAAATCAATCTGTCAAAAGTCAAAAAATGACATAAAAAGGACAGGATGTAGGAGTTTTATAAAGTCTTTATATCGAACTATGTCTAAGTAGGAACCCTGCTTATTACCACCAACAGACCTTTTTCTTCTCTTAGAAATGTGTAATGTTCTCACTCCTCGCCACCTTTTCTAAAACACTGAGAGGACAGTTTGAATCGACACTAAGAGGACGGTGTGTCGTCCTGCAGGATTTGACTCTCTGTGAAGTTGTGCTTCAGTTCACGGTTACATTTCATCCCGTCGTTGTGAGACCGACCTTTAGCGTGCTTGTCCCCCCCCCCCGACCTTCTCCAGCAGGTACAGGCGGCGGGTTAATTATCCCGCTGTGAAGTTAGAATAGGAGCTCTAATCAGAGGCGCTGACGCTGCAGTCATCAGATAAGCCCTGAACACATCTCGGTGTCACAGCACCTCGCCCATTCAGCCCAGGTGTTAGATTGGCCCGCTGTAACTCAACCCCTCCAGTGATTAGCTCACATAAGCTAAGAGAAAAACACAGGCCAGACCTCCGTCATCCTGCAGCTAACTCCATCAGCTCCGAGGTGGGTGGCGCTGCATTATTCCTCTGCTTTTACACAATGGCTGTCCTGCAGTGCGGATAAATGTTTCTCTGCTCTACACCATCAGATACCTTCCTGTTTGACCTTTGGCACGGCTGAAATTAGTCATTATTAGCCATCCAAAAACACACCTCTCAGTCCCCACACACACACACACACACACACACACACACACACACTTTCCTGAAGCCTTCATCAGTTTGTTCTGGACTGGAGCCCTTTTTAAGAAAACAAACGCGACGGTCCTCTCAGGGAAACCAAGCTCTAGCCGCTCGGATTACTGGCCAGACTTTTTTAAAACATGCTGTTAGAATAATACACACACTCTTACAAACACAGCGAGTGAACTCAGCAGTAACACTGTTCTCCAGTCTGCCGCGCAGGGCATATATGGTAAGACCATCACTGATGTGTGTCAGGAGTGCAGAATGACCGAGGCCTTGTCCAAACTAATAGAGATAACTCTGAAAGGGACATTTAAGATGTTTAGAAATCAGAGTTAAACTGCGGATTACAAATCTACTTAATGGTGTGGCATTATCCTGCAGACTGTAAAGGTGTTTCTGTCCATTTCGCTGAGCCATTTTTTTTTAATGGTTTTCGAAAATAGCAGCTCAGTGTGGAAGGCCAGAACCTGTGAGGCGTTAAGCAACGAGAAAACAGTTGATGGATTTTTATTCCATTGGCTGAAAAGTACCAACAAATGAAATGAGTGTTTCCACACATTTGCTCATTGTGTGTATCTTCAAATCTGTGTATTTTCAACTCTTGTAAAAGTCATACAATGAATTCAAAGATTATATTTTGGGATATGGGAAGTCTCGATGGCATTTGTGTTGTTTTCTGACATTGTGTTGATTGAACGATTAATCGGTTAATTGAAAGAATTATTTCAGATTCTTCATTTTTTTAATACTTTTTTTCAACTATTTTTTCCCCACTTTTTTTATTATTTTGTTTCTTCATTTTTATTATTTTATTTATTTATTATTTTGTTTCTAAATTATTATTTATTTTTCTATATTTGTATCTTTTATTTTGTTTCTTAATTCTTTTTTTAGTTTTGTATTTAGTGTATTTATTATTTTGTCTCTACCTTATTATATAATTATTTTTAGTTTTATTTCTACCTCACTTTTGGATTATTTTATTGTATTTATTGTCTTGATTGTTTTACCTTCTTAGAATCATGTATCAGGTACACATGCTGCTAACATGTTTTAACCTCTGACTTTGTGTTGTTTCCCAAAGTCGCTTAAAGACTGCAAAGGAATTAAGCTATGCAAGTAATCTTCATTGTCGTAATTATTAACATGTGTTTGTGTCTCCTCAGATCACTCAGCTGGATCCTGCTTCGAATCTGCTGGAGGCCAAGCTGTTTCCACAGGAGACGCTCTTCCTGGAGGCTAAAGAGTAGGAGCGTGTCCTCTGAGCGCTGAGAGGACACGCTGACTGATGAACTGACTCAACACACACTAGTCACCGAGCATGGGCCTCACCAGTCCGGGCCTACAGAACACACACACACACACACACACACACACACACACACACACACACACCGACACAACACAACACCAATCCTCTCAGACGTACATAAGTGCAAGTAAGCTTCTCTGCCCTCGGCCTGGTCGTGGCACCTGAGCGCCTCGTGTTGCACAGAGGAGCAAAGACAGTATCACAAGCACACAGCCAATCACTCACCTCCCCAAATCTCTCTCTCTCACTCACTCTCTCTCTCTGTCTCTCTATCCCTCTCTCTGTCTCTCTTTCTCCTCACACTGATCACGACTTCATGTTCCCAACTGCTGAGTCATGGTTTCCTCTCACAACACAGAACGATAACAGCATCGAGGGACTGAGGATCTTTGTCACGGGACTTAAAAAAAAAACAAAAAAACATTGAACTTGTTCCCCTTGTTTCCACATCCAACACACCGAGGCTGCTTTTTTAGAACATGTTTTTTTTTTTTGTGTGTGTTTGGATTAAAAAAAATGCTTAAAAAAAATTGAATAAAACAGCAAGAAGATGAAGCTGTTGCCGGGCAGAAGTCGGGGCTGTTTCATCTCCACCTTGTATTTCCTCCCTTAACCCTCCCCAAAATTAAATTTCTCCCTCCCCCCGCCCCGTCTTCCACCCCCTCACCCCTTGGTCCGCAGGGGGGGGAGACGTGAGGGGACACCTGCAGCATCCCCCCCCCCCCCCCCCTGGTTTAACACCCCCGCTCCACAGGCCAACGGATTGCTCAGTTTTCTTATTTTTCATTTTCTTTTTTCTCTTGATCCTTTTTAAGTTTGATGCTGTATTAGTTTTAGTTTGATATACATTATATAAAATATATGAATATGAACATCAATTTGTCTCGACCGGAAATCTTTTGAAGCAACATACACCAGTTTGTTTTAATGTTGGAATGATTTAAACATGCTTATCTTTTATTCAACTTCTCTCAAGTTATGCAAAGCTTTAATGGAGGGCTTTTACATTTTTGAGGGGGTTCATAGGAGAGCGGTGTTATTTCGAACTTAGAAGAAGAGTAGTAGGAAATATATGCAGTTGCTTGTTTATGTATTTTTGCGGCAATCCAAGGTAGCAAAGAGTTTATGTGGGGCTTTTGCCAACACTTTTAGAGGCGGTTGCTTTTAAGTTTCAAATCAGTAAATCATGAAGACAGTTCTTTGACACAGGCTGCTTGAGATTTTGATCTTCGGTCGTCCTAATGATGTTGAACTTGGGACTTTTTAATGCAAGGTAGATTACCATCAAATGTCCCTTAGTCCCAGGTGTCCTCTTTCAGAAGTGCATCTTTGTTCAGGGTTCCAAAACATCCTTAAAAAGTCTTAAGGGGTCATTTAATGAATGATCCTAAAATATGGCCTTATTTGGTGTTTGCTTGTTAAATCTCAAAATGGTTGGTAACATATTTAAAAAACAGAGCAAGTTAATGGAAAATGTCCAATTAAATATAATAAAGAATAACCCTGTAGGAACCTGCTTTGTTCTCACCGGTAGACCTTTTGTATATTTCTCTTATATAATGTAAGATATATCTGCACTCACACGACACCGGGTGATGTCAGCAGCTCATTTCCTGCCTTCGGTGAGGAGAGATCACACAGGCTTACCCTCCATCTGTCAGACAGAGGCAAAGTTTAGAGACCCCAGCGGAGAGAATACTTCAGAGTCAAATACTATCTGAAGATATCCTGAATTATCAAATACTTGTCCTGTCGTGAATCCTTTTAGTTAGTGAGGACAGCTGAAATGTGTTAAGAGCTGATGATTCGTAAAACTGGAGGACGATTTGAAATGTTGATAAATCAGCAGCTAATTAACCAACTTCTTCCAGAAACATTTAGAGTTGAATTGCTTGCAAAGTCAAGGTCGTACTGCGAGTAGAAGAGACTTTATTTGACCCTGAAAGTGAACTCTGTCTCTTAAGGGGAACACTGTAAGACCCTCTTAAGACCCTGCATAGTTTGAATCTTCTCTATGAACTGTCTTAAAGAGAATCCAGATTAAATGAGGGAGGCGGTTCAAGCTGTTTTAGAGGTTCAAATGGGACTTCTGCGAGCTTCACTTTAATCCTTCTGGGGTGAAAACTGCCATCAATTTCTACGGTGTTTTGCTTTCTGAAAAAAGGAGTCTTAAGATCTTTTAAAAGGTCACTCTTTGCCAGGTAGTTCACTGTGGTAATGCAAGTTGACTGGGGCTACTTGTGTAATGCACTGAGTGTATCAGACAAGTATCCTCGAGTGTGTGTGAGTGTTCGTGTTGTTTCTCACGCGAGGAATGAGTCGACCTGATGCTCAGCCAGATGCACTTCCCCGGGTTTGACCAGACAGGAGAAGCTCCTCCGGGCAAACCAAGACAGAGCGCGAAACAAAAACACTGCAGGACAAATTCTCTTGACTCTCTGGTGATTAAAGGTATTTAACGTGTAAGGTTTAACCATTATTGTGACACAAAGTATGTCAAAAGATGTGTCACACAGTATCCTAACCGTCTACTGTTGCTATTTGTTCCTAGAAAATGTGGCTAAACTTAAACTTCTTCTATGGGAAAAGAAAGGTTTTTTCATGAGACTCAAACATGAAAAAGGTCTGGAAAGCTTTGCAAAGACTTCACTCAAGGGACTCACTACAAGAAGCAAGATGCATATTTTTCTTATCATATCATTTCTTTGACATTGACTTCGCCCTTGAAATATATGTGCTTTCAGAGACCTCCTTGCAGAGCCGTAGACCTGGCTGTGGGAATGATAGAGGAATGAAACAGCAAAGACACATGAAGGCAGGTAACATCCATCAGATATCCCTTTGTGATCTTTTAGCTAATAAAAAAGGGGGTCACCTGGTAAATATTTTCATGATTTCTTGAGGAAATAACACGTTGACATTACGTTACGGGTCTTTTAGCCAATGCTTTTTTCCAAGGCGACCTATATACAGATCAAAATCATAGACACTACGTTAGGTTTCTTGCTCAAGGACACTTCGACATCTTGACTACAAGGGCTGGGGATCAAACTCCTGACCCTCCAACTAATTGATGTACATGTCCCCCCTGAGCCCCTTATCCCCCTGCCTAAGCTCAGAGTAAAAGGCTTTAGATGGTAGTTCAAGCATGTGTTTCTAAAGGTTTCTCCATCTCAACTTGGCTGTTTCTATCCTGAACAGTTTAAAAGTTACTCGGACAAGGTGTGTTGACATTTTTTATCAGCATCTTCTCTTTCCCACAAAATAAATCAGTATCCTTCAAATCTATCAAATTTGAGCAGTAAGGAGTTAAGGCCAAGTTTGGTTTATGAGAGAGTCTGCACTTTGTTGAAGCTGTGAGTGCAAATGTAAGAGTACCTGACACAGATAGATTGTTGAGTCGGCTGCAGAGTCGTGTGTGTGAGTGTGTGTGTGTGTGTGTGTGTGTGTGTGTTACAGGTGCAGCTCGGGGCGAGGGCAGGGATTCAGTGATGTGCAGTGACAGACAGGTGCTGCTCTGCTCCTCGGGGAGGGTGCACATACTGCTGCTCCTCTGGACTGTGAGATTACAGTTTCTATCACGCAGCTTTCTGCACGCTGCCGCCCGGGGTGATGGTGATACGGTCGGAAACACCACTGAGACATAATGATATTCCTCCCTCATACCTGAGCCGACTTGTCATCAGTTGTTTTTGTTTAACTGCAGAAAAGTCATCAGGTTTATTACTGTGGGAGGGGAGGAAGTGACAGTAAGTTGTGTAACTGGTTTTATTCTACCTGTTGGATATTTGAACACATCTATTCTCTCTACTGGGACATGTCTCCATGCTTTAATGTTCAGAAAGCTCTTTATTTTTCTCATCCTGCCTGTGCTGCAGCTCCTCTTTTCACCCTCTGTCTGAAACCAGAGCCCAGTCTGCTCTGATTGGTTAGCTGGACGGCTCTGTTGTGATTGGTCAAACGCTTAGAGATGTCCCGCTCCTTAGCCTATCATCTACAATGTGTTGGAGCGCTAGCCAATAGAAGCATGAATGTAACATAGTTATGTCACTATGTTACAGAAGTAAACAGAGGTGTCCAATGGAGGCGGGGGGGAGTGTATGGGAGAGAAACTCTGTCTGGAGGAACACAGGATTTTAGCCACTGCAGGCCATTTACATGCACTAAAAGCTACACTGCCCGTCAAAAAAGAGGTCACCAGCCTGTGGGGGGGGCAGTGCTATGATCTGGGGTTGCTGCAGTCTAGGTTCAGCAATGTGCCCAAAGAATGAGGTCAGCTGACTCCCTGAATATACTGAAGGACCAGGTTATTCCATCAATGGGTTTCTTCTTCCCTGATGGCACGGGCATGTTCCAAGAGGACAATGCCAGGATCCATCGGGCTCAGATTGTGAAAGAGTGGTTCAGGAAGCGTGAGACATCATTTTCACACATGGATTGTTCCCCCACAGAGTCCAGACCTGAACCCCATTGAGAATCTTTGGGATGTGCTGGAGAAGACTTTGCGCAGTGGTCTGAATCTCCCGTCATCAATACAAGATCAAAGAACAATGAATGCAAGCCAGAAATAAATGTAGTGACGTTGCAGAAGCTCGTGGAAACGATGCCATAGCGAATGCCTGCCGTAATCAAAGCTGAAGGCGGTCCAACGGATATTAGAGAGTGTGACTTTTTTTGGGCCAGGCAGTGTATATCAGATTACAGGAAAGGGGAAACCCCAAAGCATGATGGAAATAAAACAAATTAAATAATAATTGCACTTTTATAATTGCATGGACTCTTCCACAAATACCATATTTTCCTTTCACAAATATGTGTGTAATTTCCATTCACATAATTAAACATAGAACTCTTTTGGATAGATAGGAATATATGGGCTTCTTATAAGCACTTTTTTTCTTCTATGAAAGCCATATTTGTTCAAGTTTACGAAGCTGAAACTGAGTGAAAGATGCTTTCAAATATTCTCCTTTTTTTGCACGAGTTTTCTCACTTATCTAAATTAAAATTAAAACAAACAATTAAGAGCTTTTTCTTTTATAAAGGAAAAGGCATCACTATATCTTTCTTGTTTTTTTGACATGGTCAAACTTTGGCTGGATGTCTTAATCAGTCCTGAGCGCCCCCCCCACCACCCCCCTCCTCACATGTGACCCAGAGGATGAGAAAGTGTCTGTGTGTAATGAGCTTACTCTGCCGCCTTCTCTGGTGGCAACATCAGGTTTCTGTCTTGATTCCCCGGCGACAAAAGAAGGAAGCGTCCGTGATGTTTAACCAGCTCCTCCGGGGTCAAGAATGCAGCCCACTGGCGAGGGAACAGAATTCCTGCACAAGTGATCTCTCCTCCCTCCTTTTGAAGTGGGACGCGGGGAGATCTCACAGCATCGCAGCTCCCTATCCCAGACGGGCCTAACCTGCAGGGTCAGCCCGAGTTTACTTTCTCAGAGACGCCGGCCCTGCCCAAAGAAACAGAATCTATGCAGCTTAAACTGTTGGCTGTGCACAAAGGGGGGGGGGGGTCATCTCTGCCTGCCTGTGCCTCTCTGTGCACAGGGCTGTTTGTTAATGACACAATGGACAGGGACAGACTTTGGTTTTAATCTTGGGAAACAACAAAACACATCTTCCTTGCAGCCATGTAACCAATCTGATTTTGAAAAAGCTGACTTTGTAATGGATAGATATTTTAAAAAAGGCTCCTACACATTTTACTAAAGCCTTCACTTATTTCAAGGGAGCAATTTCCCCTTATTGCCAAATTTCATTATCACCCTGAGTCATGAAACAGAACTTACAGGCCTTTATAAGTTATATAATCAAATAACAAGCATCCATTGATTTAAATACAGGCCTGGCTTATTTTCCATATACTTATTACTGTTGTAGTTGTTAAAAATAATATTATTTCTTCTAATTTAAACCTGGAAGAATGCACCCAGGGTGAGAACACGCACATTTCCTCTTGTATTGTGTCTCTGGAGGTCAGTTCAGGTTTATTGGGTTAACTTATTTTAAGAGAGACGTGTGCAACTAACTAAAGTATTATAAGCTTCAGGCCGTGCAGGAGACCGGTGTACTGCTCTGTATGAGAGGGTGTGAATGGGGTGAATGACATAGGCCAATGTAAAGCGCTTTGAGGGGTCGAAAAGCCTGGATAAAGCGCTATATAAGTCCATTTACCTTTCCAAATCACACCGACAAAATAAATCAGGATTTACTTCGATGTGCAGCGAAATTCTCAAACATGATTTAAGTGAAGTCACCATTTATTTAAAAAAAAAAAACGGGTTTCTCGATTTTCTTCTCCAAAACTGCCATATTTGCACATTAACACATGTATAACGCAAAAATTACGAATTAATTTTTTTAACGAATCCAAACGCAAACGAATGCTGTGTGTTAAATGGTTCTTTAATTGTCGTCTGGGTTTAGCTTATGTGAGATGTTTCGCGTTTTTTTACTGTGGAAAACAACCGGTGTCCTTGTCCTGCAGACTGTCCAAAAAAATGATAGAAAATATGACGTGATAAGAGTTTCAGTTTTCAATGACGAAGTTATGAGGAAAAGAAATATCTGAAGTTTATTGAGCTGCAGCTGAAAGACATTTTGATAGACCTAAGGGATCTATTTCATATGTACATCTGGAAATTACATATCATTGTTCATACATGACGCTAAAGGAAATATTCTACAGAGAGAAAATGTATTTTATATGTTCGTCAAAACCTTCAAAACTAACGGAAACCTAATATGTCGCTTCTCCATAAAGTGAACCTGCAGCAGGTGACCGCAGGGGGCGCTGCTGAGGCTGCTGCAGTGTTAACGGTGGAGCTGCAGAACAATAAAGTTTAAAGTAAAAAACACAACAAAATGTGAGAGCTACCTTCAAATAATGCAGAAAATAAATGTTAAATTATGTGATAAAGCCTTTAATAAAACAAAACCTTAGTAATATTCTGAACAATTCATACGATTCATGACAAATATAAATTTAAAGCATATTGACTGGTCTGTAGTTACTCTACTTTACTGTTTCTCTTTATTTTGTAGTACTATTTAAAGTGTTTGAACCCCTTAATACTGTTCATACTGTATTTGTTATCTGTCCTATTTAAACAATTATATTATGCATACTGTTTCCCTTGTTCTTCTGGTTAAATGCATTATGTAATCGTTGTCCCTCTGCAGTGACAATACAATTAAATCTAATCTATATTTTTTAAATTTATCGGAATAAATATAATGTTTACCAAATCTAGGTTGGTAGAACAAATATACTAAAATCCCCTTACCGTTTTTTGCAGCTATTATTGAAAATCAATCCGCGAAGAAAGTCCAAAACAATTACATTTAATTGTGATTAAATATAAATATTACTACAAATGTTCCTGTTTTATCATGACATTGATATCCGAGCTTCTTTATAACCGTGTCATTTCTGCATCCCTCGGTTTATTTCTCAGTTTATTAATAGTGAAGTTCCTCACTCTCACCTCCAGATCTGCAGAGGTTTTGTAAACCTTAAAAAACCTGAAGTATTCGGATTATCAGCCGCATGGGATAAAGCAATAAATGGACCAGTGGGGTCCTGAATGGGTGCAGCGGCGTGAAGGGGAGTAATTACAGCTTCATATTAATTGTGTTTTTTTCACACACACACACACACACACACACACACACACACACACACACACACACACACACACACACACACACACACACACACACACACACACACTGGTGACATCTAGCAGAGCCAAGTCTTTGTGCTGAACACTTCAAGTTTCAAAAACAAGGCCAATTGAAGCGGCGGAGCTCAAAGCCGGCTCCATTGTAGGCTAACACATTGAGTTTTGATTGGGGACAATGGTGTTTCTCAAATTTCTTGCAAAAAGAAAGCCATACTCCATCTGTGATCTCAATGAGCGCCCATTCATCCGCTGCCTCCTTTTTTCTGCGCCATTCGTGGCCGGAGAAAAGGAGGCAGATGTTGAGGGAGAGAGCAGGGGAGAGTGCTTTTTAATTGGCTGCTGCAGTGTGTGTCTTTTTTCCTCCTCTCTCTCTCTCTCTCTCTCTCTCTCTCTCTCTCTCTCTCTCTCTCTCTCTCTCTCTCTCTCTCACACACACACACACAGGTATAGGGAGCCCAATAATCTCGCCTTGTTGATGAACACTTGTAGCCCATTCATTAAACAAAGATAATCCATGCCAGCCCATACCTCGAGGGCACAAAAACGGTAGCTATTTGTGTGTGTGTGTGTGTGTGTGTGTGTGTGCGCGCGCGTGTGTGTGTCCGCGTGTGTGTGTCAGATATTCATACGCCATGGCGGGGTTATCCCCCATTTACCAATAAGTGTTATTCTGATGCTTCAGAGACCAGCCTCTCCAGCTCAAGTGTTTGCAGCACATGGCCTTATTACCCACAATCCTTCTGTCATTTAGCCTCTAGTGATGTGTGTCTAGTGGCTTCTGCAGGGATGAGGACCAACCAATCACATTTAGGAAATTCATTTAGGTTTATTCTATGATGGGATAGCTAAGCAGTGCATTAGAGTGCATTGCTCATGTTTACCGCATTTTATTATAGCTGCTCTGCTGGTTTTGATAACATGTTCTAAAACATGGTGGACTAGCTAACATATGTAAACATATATAAGATATACATTTAAATTCAGAATCCAGGATTATAAATCTAAATATTCTGTTTTAATTGATTGACTTACTTTGTCCATACATCTGCTTTGTCATAAATACAAACTCAGCTTTCAGAAATAAACACGTCTTCTCATGTTGGTCAAGTTTGTTTATTTTTGACCTTATATATAATAATCTTCTCAAAGGCAAAATGTTCATTCATGATGACTTTTGATATTTTAAGTGCAATTTGGTTGTTATTGTTAATATAGCTTTACATTTTCAGGACATTTAATATAGTCTAGTGATATTAGCCATGTGTTATAAAGCTCTTTGTAACCTAAGGAACTAAATCAAATCCAACTTCTTGACAGAAAGCTTCAGTTTTTGAATGCCAGGACATTTACTGCATATTTTTTAATTTCTGGAATTGTTAATCCTTATTTTTGCATCAGTTTTTCTCATGCACAGTTAGTTTAAATGTTGAAAATGACCAGAAATGCTCGTGTAAATAGATTATATGGTGTAAAAATAATAGCCTGTTCATTATAATAGCCTAAAATAAGTCCTAATTACCTCATACGATTGCAAATCAATAAGTTAATCGCCCAATATGATTGCAATTGAATTATTAAATTGGAGAATAGTAGTGTGCACGTTATGGTATCCAAGACCATAATATGATTGCAAATGCTTCCCCTCTCTGCAGAGCTTCATGTTACTGTGGTCTGCTGCCCTGACTCTGGTCTTGAAGGAATGCATTAATGTGTGAAGTGGCAGGTTAACAGCCCCTCTTGTCTGTAAGCCACTCGGTGTGCCCGTCAAGCGTGTAAATACTTCAGTGAAAACCCTCCTTGTCTAACTGCTACTCTAACCTCTGAGCCGGCTGCTGCAGCGGGGGATCACCGGGAGGGGATCCGGGCTCCGGAGGGCTGCAGGCGGGTCCCGGCGGTGGGAGAGGCCGGGGCCAGCGGAAACATGCTGCTACATATGTTGGGTCAAGCATGGCCTTTGTTGTGATCTTAAAAGGGTGTTAAAAACCCACTCGGGCTGTGGCCTCGCTCAAAGAAATGAAAGCATGGCGGAGATTTTTTTTTTATGCATAGGCCTAATGAAGTGGTTAAAAGAATGTTGGATTTTCTAAGTGCTCACAGTCACTTCTAATTGCGCGGGGGGCATTTTTAATTGGCCCAGGAGGAATAATAGCGGATGGATAATCCCTATCATAATGCATATTTTTCCAACTTTTCCGTTATAACTGAAGCGATGAATGGGCTGCAGACAAACGACGATTAATATTTAGAATGCAGCCAGGATTCCTGCAGGGAAATCCGAGTTTATGTGCAGTGTTGGAAGAAGTATTCAAAGGTTTTCCTTGTTTAAAAGTACCAATTCACTATTGTCAGAATACTTAATTAAAAGTAAACGCAATGCATTCCAAAGTAATCATTGTGCAGAACATTGGCCTTTATTTGTGTGTATGATTATTTAATAAAAAGCAACATTTCTTGATAATATTGTGGCATCAATTTGCATTTTACTGAAACAAAGTTCTGATCGAGTTTTTGTAAAATATTTAAATAATTTGACTCTTGTGATTTAAAGAGTAAGTCCACTATATATTGTTAGAGATGCGATTTGATAAAAGTAAAGTTGTTTGATAGGTAGGGGAGTAAACTAACATTATTTCCCTTTTTAAATGTAGTGGAGCAGAAGTATCAAGTGGCATAAAATGGAGATACTCAAGTAAAGTACCTCAAAATTGTTCTTAAATGCACCTCTGGGAGTCAGGGTTCATTTAAAGCAGTGTGCACCCTTCAGAATGAAGGATCTTGTGGTTATATTAAACTCAGAGCCCTAATAGGTCTATACATCTCACAAAAAGACTTTTAAAATCTAAGTAATTGTCACTTTAAATCCAATAATTTACTGGAAATTGACGATAAATCAGTTTTTCCACATGACATCTCTCTTGTTTGTCTCGGCCGTGCAGCACACTGAGCAGTCAGACTAATGAGGAGTGCTGCCTGTTTTATTTCTAAATCATTCACTCTCTGATGATAGCATATCATCTCTGCAGCTCCCTCCCTGCAGTTTGCAACACACTGCAGCACGCAGTCCAGGTACCTTTTCTTTATCCAGTGAGATGCTCGCCCACGCAGATAATTACTTTGAATGTCAGAAAGATGTAGTTTTAATATCGTCTCTATTAGCCTGTTGGCAGGTAATTAAGGTGCAGATGACAGCGGCGAGGGAAACAGATGGCATTTGCTTACAGTGATTCAGAAAGTAAACAAAGATCCGGGAGGAGGAGAGAGGCAGGGCTACACACACACACACACACACACACACACACACACACACACACACACACACACACACACACACACACACACACACACACACACACACACACACACACACACACACACACACACACTACACCGAGCAGCCATTTCTCTCTGCAGCAGCTTCATCCTCCTCTTCTTCTTCTTCTTCTCCTCCTTCTTCTTCTTCTTCTTCTTCTCTTCTTCTTCTTCTTCTTCTTCTTCTTCTTCTTCTTCTTCTTCTTCTTCTTCTTCTTCTTCTTCTTCTCTTCGCTGAGACTGCTGTTCCCATCCTCCAAGGGGACAGACAATTGTTGATGGAAGAGACATCTATAACTTTTTAATCTGAATTGAAATGCCTGCATGCGTTATGAACAGGTGAGGAAGCAGCTGGTTCCCGGGAGTTGCCCTGCTCTGCACGTCGTAAACCTGCAGCATCACTGATCCTCGTTAGTCACTAAAATAGGGAACACACCGCCCATGACGTGCACCGAAAACAAGTCTAATTAAAGCAAAGAGAATTAAAAAATCTGCTCAGAAAGAATTGAACCGGGCATGGAGAGAATTTGTTCTGCTAATATTACCAATAATAAAATAACCAGGCTAGTATTTATATTTATTTTATTATGTCCCCTCAGGGCAATCATTCCAGAGACACCTTAATTTAATTAGAATTTAATCAGGCTTTCCTTTTTTATGTCGGTCATAATATTAGCAACAAATATACTCAATAATAATTTGTACAACATCATCATTTAATTTAAATTGTATTTATTTAATGGGTTAATGAAGTTACTCTTACCATAAATAATGATGCTAATTTAGCTGTGATTATCACGAGTCCTAATAATTGTAAAACATTAACACACAATTATTTTGAGGAATCTACGTTCATATAAAAAATACAAACATTTGTAAATAATTAAACTATTAAAAATTAGAAATGGTTTTTATCTATTTCTGTAATTAATGACCTGTTCTAATTAAACGTGTGCAACCCATAGACTGTGTTTTAATGGGCAGAAGCGAAGTAAATACATGCGTTAATAAACACGTTTTATTTTTGGGCAGGGCGTGTTAGACTAAAAAGGAGCTACTGTTTAACAAAACAAAACAAAAAGGTTATTATTGATCCTTTATTCAAATCAAAAAGAAATAAAAACACAGAAAACCTGTTGGCATTCTTTAAAACCATGACTCCAATTAACGTTCATTATCTCCTTTAAATTTCATCCAAAATTAATTAAATTAAAAACATGCATTTTCACTTTTAGCCTGTGTGTTATTTTGGATATAACAAACGAAATTGTACCATGCGGTATTTATTTCTACTCAAAAGACCTGGAAATAAATGTAGAAAAGTGCCATTTAATGAATAAATAGATTGTATTTTAACAAAAGGTAATAATGTGTTCAGGGTTCAACACTCCGGAGTTTAGTCGAGCCGAGAAAATTAACAACTTCATCCTTTAGTCAACAACTGTCTGCAAATACAGACCTTCTTCTAAACGATCACATTTCGCCTCTTCTTGAATCAATAAAAGGAACGATACTTACCTTCCAGGTTGAAGTCCGTCACAGCATCTTTAATTATGGGGGAAATCAATGTTATTGTAGCCTGTAAATAGGAGCATACACACTATGGACACTTACAATAATGTCGCCGTGATACAGAACATTTCTTAAGAATAAATACTGCAGAGAGATGTTGGAAACGTGAGCATTTCTCTTCATTTAAGGGCTATTTTGTTAGTTTTACTGTCCTGTTTGGCTGCATATCGCCCCGTAATAAAGGCTGAAAACATGGGGGAAATAAAGGCTATTGTTTAAAATCTATAAAATCTTTTGGGGAAATACACAGCATCGATTTTTAGCTTTCCCGGAACTCCCTTCAGATTCTTAACACTTGATATTTGGAAATAAGAACTCAGGTGGACACAGTTAAAAAAAAAAAAAGGAGCAAGCCAATCAGATTGCTCCTTTCCCCTTTGGCCAATGACAGGCGCCACATTGTTGTCAAATTTGTCTAATGAAAACGTAGGAGCAACAATACAGAAAGGGGGGAGGGTGGGGGGGGATGATCTGTATCCACTGACAGTCTCTGGAGGAAGTTAGTGTCTCGTGCTGCAGATCCTCGCGGACACTTTACACTCTCCGCGCGGAGGAATGGTCGCTGCTTTTACTCTCCTGGATATAAACTCGACAGTATCTTCATATTTTTACTTCTTCTGCTGCAGGCTCCTTTGAACAGTTGACATTTCGATTCTTTTTGCTCGATTATCAGTATAAACTCTTTGATCGGTGCTGAGCAGAGGTTTAATATTAGTCAACCTAAAACAGATCGATCAGAAGAAAGCAGTTTTCTTATAAACTAGACACTATCTGCATATGTTTACTTCTTCCTCTTCTGCAGACTTCTTTGAACAGTTCTCATTTAGATCGTAGAATTTGTTTTGCTCAATTATCAGTAAACTTCACCTGTTGCCTCGACATGTTGAGAAGCGCAGAGCAGATGTGAGCGTCCTAAACCAGAATACCTAAAACAGATCGAACAGAAGAGCGTACTTTCTTTATTTTTTAGTTCAGTGACATCATGGATCTGAGATCGGAGCACGCCTCAATCTCCTCTGCCTCTCAACTCCACCCTGGAGCGGCAGCGGCAGCCGTGGCAGCGTCCATCCCGGTGTCCATGGCGAACAGCATTCTGCGCGGCTCGCCGCTCATCCTGCGCGCAGCCGACAAATACCCACGCACCCCGAAGTGTGCCCGCTGCAGGAACCACGGGGTCGTGTCGGCGCTGAAGGGCCACAAGCGCTACTGCCGCTGGAAGGACTGCATGTGCGCAAAGTGCACGCTGATCGCCGAACGGCAGCGCGTGATGGCGGCACAGGTGGCACTGAGGCGACAGCAGGCGCAGGAGGAGAACGAGGCCCGGGAGTTGCAGCTGCTCTACGGCACAGCGGAGGGACTGGCTCTGGCTGCAGCTAATGGCATCATCCCGCCGCGTCCCAATTACGAGGTGTTCAACTCCATGAGCAGCGAGAGCAACTCAGGTGAGCCTCACACACCAGTATAGAGAATAAGAAGTGAACTCGTTCTGTGTAAAACCTCCGGGTTTGAAATCACGTTAAAACACAGTAGGAGTAAAACAAGTTGAGATAACTATATCTTCCAGTATAGGGTAAATATGAATGATTGTTTAGTCCTGTTTTATCAAAATGCATTTTGGTGAATTTGTTTGTCAAGACGTGGTTAGTAAATTGAGTTTTTTGTTTGGCATTTTAGAATTTGGTGATTGTAATGGGATTATTAAGCAGAAACTCGTCCATAAACAGTAGGCTAGTTTTAGGCTTCAATAAAACGTTATGTTTAATAGACACGTGTTTCTAGCTGCTGCCTGTTTAAATTCCAGTGTGATGTAGTTTTTATTTCCTAAAGTACGACCTCTGCTGCTGTTTAATTCACTGCTTCGACTTAATTCTGCCTAGTGTAATGTTGGCATATTCGTCTTCAATCTAACACTGCTATGTTCTGTTTGTGTAAACAGATTCAAGTATCCAGAAGTATGAGATGTTTTCAAAGAGCCAGACCTCCGCAGCCTCTCAGCAGACTCTGGGGAAAGCGTCCACAGAGAGTGACTCTGCGCCGGGCATCTCCTCCCCGGACGGCCGGCACGGTGGCTCCGGCTCAGAGAACGGAGACAGCGAGTCCTTCATCAGCTCTCCGGTGTCCAAACCTCTAAAAGACGGCGGGGAAACCCCTCGCTCCGTCAGCTCCCTCGGTTCCGACTCAGGCTCTGAGACCGACAAAGACGAGCAAGAGGCCTCTCCGTCCTCCGCGGCCTCCCGGCACATGAACGCCATCGACATCCTGACCCGGGTGTTCCCAAGCCACAAGAGGAGCGTCCTGGAGCTGGTGCTGCAGGGCTGCGGGAAGGACGTGGTGCAGGCCATCGAGCAGATCCTCAACAACAGCGGGGGAGCGAACTCCAACAAGGCCGGCGCAGAGGAGGCGTGGACGGCGGAGAGGGTGCTCCAAAGTGCACAGCAGCTGCAGCACACCTCTACATCCTCAACCGGTCCTCCGAGGCCCATGCTCCCGGGAGCCATGACGCTCAGCAACCGATCTGCATTCTCTCCTCTGCAGCCGAACTCTCCACACTTCGCCGACCCAAGCACCTATCAGCTGGGCACACACCTGGGGCTGAACCCGCTGAGGCTGGCCTACTCCGCGCACAGCCGGGGACTGGCCTTCATGACGCCGTACTCCACCACCGGTCTGATGCCCACCCTGGGCTTCAGACCCCCGATGGACTATGCCTTCAGCGACCTGATAAGAGACAGGACAATGTTGCACAAGGAGCAGGGCTACCCGAGCAGTCTGTACGGGCCTCTGGTGAACAACACGCCGGAGAAACAGTGAGGCAATGCGGACTGATCTCAGAGACACGCTGCACTGAAAAAACTGAAGAGTTGACTTTAATTAAATGTATTAAGTCAACACATTTCACATAACTGTATTAGGTTAGTTGGAAGCAATGACATCAAGGTCTAACTTGATATTTTTATTGCTTTTCTTATATATATTTATGTTGTATTGTTGCAGGAACTTGTGATCCAATAGTTTCATTGCGCAACTGTTGCTGTGTATTTGACAACCCCTGACTAACCCTAACCTTCAGCTAACCTAAAACAGTTGTGTGAAATCAGTTGACATTATACATTTAATTAAAGCCAATGGTTCAGTTTTTCTTTTAGTGTGTGGTGTATCTGTAGCCACAAGTGTTGAATGTTCCTGGCGAAAAATCTGTGATGTGTTTTTTTTTTGGCTACCTGCTGCTGTAAATAATAGGAATATCTGGCTTGTAGTCAAACGGTCTGAGAGAGTAAAACTTATGTGTAATTTTCCAAAAATGATTTTATATGTTTGGATGACATTCCCCAAGAAACTGATTATAATTAAAGCTGAGAAGATATTTATAAAAATCCCAAATAAATCACAATGAAGCTGGGAAAGTAAAAGTAAAAAATAAATCAACCTAGTTCTATTACTGATTTAATTCTGCAGGATTTCAAATAAATAAGTCACAATTTTCAGCTGGTTGGTGAAACTGAAATGCAAAATCCAACACACACATGGAATATTAAATGAGGCAAAATTAAGTTATTATAACATGTAGATTACTGATGTTAACCCTGTTTCCTGATGTACCAGTTGAACTAATGATGTGTAAATGCCATCCTTCTCTTTTCTTATGTATTATTTCACTTATCTCACCTATATTTGTTTAGTTCATTTCCAACTGCCTGTATTATATAATGCATTTGGTAACATGGAACGCTATATGCTATATTTGACTTTTCATTTATCCTTTAGTCAGCCTTAAATATTTTGTGACAAAGTGCTGGATCAAGTCAGTTCATCTTCAAATGTTACAAGCTGTGCTGTCACATTGTATGAATATGCTGGAAATAAATGTTATTTTAAAGAAAAAAGAAAGGTATTATCATGTTGTGTTTGTGTTGACACTCATATGAGAATATAGCGCCCCACATAAACACGTTTTCATTTGTGCAGGAAGCATCAGCATTGCATAAAACCTTCCAGATGTGTCAGATATTTTTCGCTCTGGTTGCTAAACTTTCACTTTCTGATAACAAAAACTCCATAATCTATTTAGAGGCAAATCTAAACAAGCATGCATGCAAGTGTTAACTGATAAATAATGTTAAAGGTGGCATGTGCTGAATATAATGAACATTTTTTTGAGATTATTATCTGATTTCTTATTTAAATAACATATAAATAGGAAGCAAGTTGTATATATTTCTTACAAGAAGCTGCACTTATTTCATGAAAGTATTACAGTAAATGTGTTTTCTAGGTAAATCAAATACAATAAAATAATACAATATTTTTTAAATTAAAGAAAAAAATACAAATGATTAATTATATGTAAAGAAATGTAAAAAATAATGATCTATTTTAAAGTTTGTTCTCACTACAGTGTCTGCAGTATACACATTTCTGGACCTGTGTCAAACGCCATATTGCACTCATACACGGTGTTTTTGTCGCTTAAAACCTTCATAAATTAACTTTCCACGTAAAATATATATATATTTAAGACTGGAACACTGATAAATAATATGCTCAATGTGGCAGTGTATGCAATATGCAGAATGTAGTATAAGGACCCTTTACACTTTATAACAGGACCGTTTCCTTTAATAGACACCTTTAATTCGTTTGTACGTAAATTTAAATAAGAAATACAAATAAAATATCAATCCAATTATTCGATTCATTATTAGATTGGATGAACTACGGCGTACTCATTAGGCTATGCAGCTGATTGTCGGCGAGAAATGAAATGAAGCAGCCACTACAAGCGTGTCAATACAGGAAGCAATCTGAGGTAAAAGGGGTTACAGTTAGTGGTGGTAAAGGACGTCAAAATAATAAAACATGTCTCATAAAAGCAATGGTTTTCTCTTAATTTTCCCCAAAACCAAATCTAAAAAGAGGAATCACTGTATCATAATGAAATATATCGACCATAAACGGTGGTAGGGAAACAGAACTACAACGTGTTTATTTGGCAGACCTACAACTCCTGTATGAATCCACCCCCAAATGTCATTTAACAAAGCGTTATCTTCTTTAAATACTGCCCGACTGTCTATTATAGTTTGGCCACTGGTTTTAGGCCTACGGACTGGTTTAGAAATAACACTTTCTTCTTCTCAGGGATTTATTTTTTCACCACGTCTGAAGAGCAGTGGCGCCACCTGCAGGCCAACCAGAGTCAGTACATATACTGTTCTTTTGTCGAAAACCTGTTCATCCTTTATGAAATCCTCCTCCCTATAAAATTGTTAAGGATCCTATACTTCACGTTATGATGTCGGTCTGGATCACAGCGGGTTATTCTGGTATAGAGATGACAACATTTCCTCCACCCTCTCAGGGATTTCACTGCCTTTTCCTCCATAGAGAGCACCATGTCCGAAGAGCAGTAGCGCCACCTGCAGGCCAAAAGCTGTCAGCACAAAGCAGTCGCTCCAACATTGCACTTCAGTTCCATTTAAAGGTTTAACCAGTTTGACCAGTATGGATGCAAAGGATATAATAATCAATATTCTGAACAGGGTGCTATTTTAAATTAGGTGAACGCGATTACTGGGACAAAAACCTGCAGAGAGCCCACAGTGCATCTCTGTAAATGCACATTAATTGCACACACATCTATGTAGAGTAAGCATACTGGGACCAGTGTGAGTTTTACAGCATTGTTTTGTTGGAGTGATATAACCTCGACTATTACTACCCCCTCAAACTACTGTGTTTCCCTCATGTCTTTTCAAATTGGACAGAGAGAAACAAAGCTACATAAATATCCACTTCCTAGAGGAATGTAATTGACAGGAGAAAAATGTTGACAATTAGATTGGGAGGGCCATGCAGAATCAATAAACATGTATTAAAACAGGAATCATCTTAAACTGCCAAACGATCACAGCCCCTGTTAATGAGTCTGATGTGCAAGATGTGGAACCCCTTAATATTGAGGCATGTGTGTGCAAGACAGACAGCACCACTAGATGACAGTCTTGTATAATAAATGGCATTTGCAGTAAACATATACAATATTGCACAGGACAGATATCTGTAAAATCCAATGCATTGAAATCAGTGGGATCCTATAGCAGCGTGCGTTATTGGGTGATCTGAGTTTACAGTTTTAAACACATCTAAAAACACAGTCTGTGCTGTCATCTAGGATATGTTAGATATACTCATTTAAAAGTTGCCTCCTCGTGTTTTAGTAACATTTATTAACAAAAGGCTGATAAATAATAGCCTTTTTTTTGCATCTGTGTTAACGTCCATTGAACACAGGTGCTTGATTGTATTTGTTCCTGTGCTTACAGTACAGACAGCGCCCCCTGCTGGCCCTTCATATGCACAGCACCGAGTGATAGCCTGCAGCCATTCTGCCAAACCTGATCCGGATTAGCCATTTGTTTCCTGATGAAGCAGATTCAACAGTCTGCTCAGTCAGAGCTGCAGGAGAGGAGAAAAGAGAGAAGCAGCTGAAGGTAAACACCCTGCTCTCCATTGTGTCTTTGATTTCTTTATTTTGCTGTCATGCACGTAACGTTTCTTAACACTCTCAAGACTCCACAAGTGTAAACGCAGTGGTCAAACATTGTACTACACCTCAATGTGTTACATAATCAAACCAAGGCCCTGAACATATACAGAGAGGCACAATTTGACATTTTCATCGTCATGTAGCCAAAAGAAATCCACATAAATGGAGGTTGGATTTCATAAAAAGGTAGCTACATCCCTAATGACAGTTAAACAGAAACTCAACTTCATATATTCTCCTTCAAAGTTTTACTGAGTGTGTCATTAAACCTCTAATTTGATCTAGTTTGCTGTGGCTAAATCAGATATAAAACTTAAAACTAACCTCCAAATCTCATCATTACCACGCATTAACCAGGAAAATAAATACAAAATTGTTCAAATGAAATAAAGATTTACCTTTTTACAATCACATTTGGAGATACAGGCTAACCTGCCCTTTTGTAAATACTTTATGCTAGATTGAGTTAGTTTTTCAGGGTATTTCACAAGTGTTAGGTGTTTTTGTTGCATGTAAATGTTTTAAAATAATACATAACCTCTACAATTATACACTTGTTAGTAAGACGTATTTTAAACACTTTCTGTCAGTGTCTGGTGTCCTGTTCTGAAGATTTAGATAGCTCTGTAGGATGTCCTAATTCAAATATATCCATGATTTTATGACTGTACTTATTTTTTAGGTATTTATGAATAAAATCTACATCTTCAGCGTATTATTTCAGATGTTATATCATGACAGATGTTAGATGGTTGACCCCTGTGACCCCAGACTGTGAGGAAGGAGGAGGAGGAGGAGGAGGAGGAGCAGCTTCAGTCCGTAGAGTATTGCTTGTCTGATACAGTGAATGCACAACTGTGTTTTCCATTCCTCTATTCTCTCTGTTCACTAATGAATAATTAGACACTGGCAGATAAATGGCCACAGGCTCAGAGAGAGAGAAAGGGAGAGAGAGAGAGAGAGAGAGCGAGAGAAATCCATTTAGGTTATTACTCTATACATAAAAACCCATTTTCCTTTTCAGAGTCGTTGCTCGGTTTACTGTCAGAATAACAAATAGATAACGGCAAAACAAACCGACACTGAGACGAAAACAATTGTGCACACTCTGAATTTACAGTCTTGACTCTTACAGCCCAGTAAACTCACAGCAAAACAGATAAATGAATAAACAAAATAAACAAGGGAAGTTTTGTTGGGTCTGCAGTATGCACTCAGTCATTTTACAGCACTACAGCAGCCTCATAATAAAGCTGCGATTGATTTCAAATCTGTCGCTATGAACAGGAGTTTAACTTGAATTTATCAACACAATCATTGTTTCATATACACAAGACAGCTGCCATCATTATTAATCTGTCCAACAAAGCACTGTTTTCTATATAGTCATACTGCCTGTGCTGCAGCTCCTCTTTTCACCCTCTGTCTGAAACCAGAGCCCAGTCTGCTCTGATTGGTTAGCTGGCCGGCTCTGTTGTGATTTTTCAATGTCTTAGAGAGGTCTCGCCCCTTAGCCCATCACGTAAAATGCGTTGGAGTGCTAGCCAATAGAAGAGTGAGTGTTAAGTCTCTCTGGACTGCAGAGTGATAATCCGGTTGCAGTTTAACCTTGAATTAGTTTTACGTTTTTCCTTCTTTGGTTTGAGGACAGATAGTTGCTACAACAACATTTAATTTAATTTTGCACAAAGTGACCAATGACCCCGAGAAAAAAACCCTTCAGGGCCCCCATAGGAATCTGGGGACCCCCTGTCAAATACAATGTAAAGAAGATGTGAGTAGAAGGGTGTGTGTGTGTGTGTGTGTGTGTGTGTGTGAGAGACAGAGAGCATTCAAGTGAGGAGTATTGAACGTAGGCTCCTCGCTGTGTGCGTTAATAACAAAACACCCTTGGATGGTATTGATTCGGGAATCTCATTCTCATCTGTCCTTCGAAGGGTCCTTTCATCATTCTGACCCAAGAAGTGTATCATCAACTACACCAACCCCCCCCCCCCCAACAAATATTGCCCCATCTTCTTCTTCTTCTCTCAAACCTTCCTTCCATCACATGTGGTTTCCCCAGAGCAGCTACTTTGGTAAAAACCCAGTTTTCAAAGATGTCAATACAAGTTCCTCACCCTGGAGTCACAGCATGGAAAACAGAATGAGATTTAATTGCCAAGCACGTTTTTATTTACAAGGACGTTTGCTTTGGTGTGTTTGGGGCGCTGCTCATGATGTGGGTTTTCTGAAGGTTTATTTTATGTAGTTGAAAAATAAATAATAGCATTTCAGTTTTCTAGGATGAACACAGTTTTATGTTTCGATCCTCAGACTCTGCTCCTGAAATGATGCAACAGCTCTCTCCATGTTGTGATGTTTCCGAGGCACAGAAGAGGATGTCCATCACTTTGAAGAAAACCAGGATGCAGTCTGCAGCTGAGAAGCAACTCCAGGGAGGAACATGTGCTCAGCATGGAGCCGAAATCTAAACGAACTACACCCCAGAAACTGCAATACAGAGCATACAGCGAGTGGACAACATCTACCCTCAGCGCTGCTACCTGGGTCTAGACAGCAACTCCAAACTCTGTCCAAATCATCAGCCTTACATGAACTTAATTGAGCTCTTGTTGCCTTAAATCTCCAAATATTTTGACACAAGAGCCCTCTAGAAGATGCTTGTGGGTATCTGGAGTGACTCACCAAAATAACACAACCCTGTCAGTGTTCTTGGCTGCCTAGATCGAAAAACTTGGAATAAAAAAAGTTATTGGCTTTAAAACTACCTGAGACATTTCCGTGGGAGCCAATAAGAGCAGGTGCTAAAATGGAGAGGTATGATAATAAGTGATGTGTTTTTTCACCATTAAAGCATGTAGAAATGTTCTAGTTAGACCCCAAAATACAAGTATGAACTGTAGTATTATCAGAATGTGCCCACCTTTTAAAGATAATGATATTTTACATTCTAAAACAAGAAGTTCAACTGAATGAAACGAATACTTAATCCAACCTTTGCCAGGGCCGGTTTAAAGGTTGTTTTATTTAACGAAATGAAACCATTAATTGCTCAGTTTGCACCTACAGGCCCTCACTTAGCTCACTTGTGGCCCCATTATTAGCTCAGCAGACTGTAAAATTGTTTAAAAATATATATTTATGTATACTAATGTTAACAGGCGGGAGGAGAGCGCAGCAGCAGTTGCCAGTGAGTTATCTGTACCCTGCAAGTACGCAGATGGCCTGTGTGTATTTATAGTGTGTTGGTTAAAGCTGCTGCTGTTGGAACCACAAACGCCACAGGCTCCGTCTTTCTGCGGCGCAATTAAATCGCACACAGCTGATGTTGGATAAAAAACACACACCTTCAAAATGATTTTCCAGGCAAGAGCGAGGAAAATTATCTGGAACTTCAATTTAAGATAAACTATAGAGTACAAATAACTCCAGTGAGACGCAATGAAAGGAGCCCAGAATGATCAACGTTTTGTATTAGTGCTAAATAACAGAAGCCGTGTACATTCACTGTTTAGTATAGCATGTATGCATCCAGAGGTACTTATTAAAGAAGGTCATGTATGCATTAATGGCGTACTGTAGATAAACCCCCAAATATTCTTAAACATGTATTAAAGAGGCCTTATTCTGCTCATTTTCAGGTTAATTTTTGTATTCTGTTCCTCTACTCCATGCTTTAATGTTCAAAAAGCTCTTTATTTTTCTCATACTGCCTCTGCTGCAGCCCCTCTTTTCACCCTCTGTCTGTTCTGCCTGTTTCTCCACCTGATTCCAGTGCTCCTCGTGACCGTGCAAACATCCGATTTAAGTGGGAAGAAAAGCAGAACTGCTGCTCCCGGTTTTCTATTCTTCAATGACAGCACTGACAATAAGGTAGCAGGTGTGTTCATGAAAATTGGGGAGCGTGCACGTGGTGGATGGAGTGTGCACGTGGTTGGCACGGAGCATTGGAGACGCTCCATGAGTTTTAAGGATAAATGGACGTCTAGCTGTGCCGACGCAGCGTGAGCTCACTTAATCTGCTCAAGTGGAGAGTGTCAGTCATCACTGCCGGGCAGATAAGGTGTGCAGGAATGTCAAAGTGTGTGTGTGTGTGTCTGTGTGTGTTGGGATGCCTGTGATTTCTGCTTGTCTGTCTTCTGTGTGTGTTTTTCTATGAGTGTATGTGTGGGAAGAAAATCTACAGGAGACGTGGCATGTCTTTCTTGTCAAGCATGATGAGCACTCTACCTTTTACTGTCATAGTAATGTGTGTGTGTGTGTGTGTGTGTGTGTGTGTTTTACTGGAATACGAACACACAAGTTCACTGAAAAAAATATGAACGACCACACACACACACACACACACACACACACACACACACAGTCATCACTTTTTAGTGCAAATTGCTAATTTTAGAATCACCACACACACACACACACACACTTTTCCACATTTTAAAAATGTTTTTCTTTCTTCTGTTACTTGTTGTTGCGAAGTATTAGTGGAGAGTGTGTGTGTGTGTGTGTGTGTGTGTGTGTGTGTGTGTGTGTGTGTGTGTGTGTGTGTGTGTGTGTGTGTGTGTGTGTGTGTGTGTGTGTGTGTGTGTGTGTGTGTGTGTGTGTGTGTGTGTGTGTGTGTGTGTGTGTGTGTGTGTGTGTGTGTGTGTGTGTGTGTGTGTGTGTGTGTGTGTGTGTGTGTGTGTGTGTGTCTTCTCCATAAATGTTCAGCGACTTTGGACTGACTGACAGAAGTAGGTCTGTGTGAGAACAGCTCTTCCCCCCTCTGGCTCTTTTCCTGGTGAGATCTCCTCCTCATCATCTTCCTCACAATCATGGAGGGGATGTTCACTCTTCTTCCTCTGTGTGTGTTTGTCCTCACTCTGAACTTCACAGTGTCTTCACATCCTTTCTTTCTTTCTTTCTTACTCCCCTACTTATTTTTCTGTGTTTTCAGATTCCCTGCTCTGAGTGAGAGTCATCAAATGAAGATAAAAGACACTTCTGTTTCCACTGACAAGCACACACACACACACACACACACACACACACACACACACACACACACACACACACACACACACACACACACACACACACGTGAATATGCGCATACACGTACAGATAGAACACACACAGCCAAACTCCAAGAACAGAGACACACACACATGCTGAAGTACGCATTAAAAAAACGTCCACACACACACACACACACACACACACACACACACACACACACACACACACACACACACACGCTCCCCCCCTCGGGAAACCTTACACAATTATGGCTGGAATGGGATTCATTCTCAGCCTTCAACAACTCATTAACTGCATATTGCAAATCGTACGTTTCAGCAGAAAGCATTGATGAAGAACGGGGGCTTTGGGAGAGGCCGGCACCGCTGTAACGTGTGTTCAGAACTTATTAGCATATCACATATAACACACTGTATGTGTATTATGTATAGGAGGGATTGGGGAAGGAATGGCCACAGTGCTTCTTTTTTAAATCCGTGCGGGTCAGATATGTGTTCAGCCTTTTATTGTCTGCATGAAATCCAAAGTAGGTAGAATATACGGACACATTTATATAGCATATTTTAACCCTTAAACGGGCAATCACATATACATATTTCGTCAAATTAATGATTGCTATTTTCAATATTCTACATATATTACACCTGTAGTACTCCCATACTATACCCATGTAACAATGTCATTGCACTCACATTACAGCCATTTTACAGGCTGTGTAAAATGGCTGTAACCCCAAGGATACAGAGAGCATTTAAGGGGATAAGGAAAGCAATATGATAAACACATTCACACTTCCTGTTGCTGCTTTGCCTGTAAACCACAGCGATATAAGATCCCAGTGGGTGAATGTTAACCATAGCATGTATTCCCAAAGTGCTTTGTCTGATTCTGCCTACAGTACAGCCTACTCACAATTTAAATCTGTGCTAAAGTTGTTATTCAGTTGTCCTTGGCTTTGCACAACAAATACCAAATCTCCAGGGAACAGTTAGGAAGACAAGTGCCGACCCTGAAACAGAAAAGCTACATTTACCCTCATCTCTGGGTCTTCTGTATGATTTTTGTTTCTGAGGTGTCGAGTTCTCTTACCGTTCTGGTTGGAGAGGCTTGTGTGTTTTGAGAGCGGAAACAGAGAGCTGCAGCTTCAGCTGATCAGCTCATTAAAGTTTCATTGGCTCTTTGTTTCCCCTTTGGGTTATCCTTCACAGACCAGGTACTCTGTGTGTGTCTGTGTGTGTGTGTGTGTGTGTGTGTGTGTGTGTGTGTGCGAGTGTGCGCGTGCACGCACAGGTTGAGAATATATGTTTGCCTCTTATGACACACCCTTTGTCATTGAACTGAATCAAAGAATGGAAATGTTGTGTCTTAAACACACACACACACACACACACACACACACACACACACACACACACACACACACACACACACACACACACACACACACACACACACACACACACACACACAAAAACAGTTATGAAGACCCTATACTTGTGTCTTACACCAGCACCAGTATGAGTTGATGATATAAAGCAGGAGTAAAATGGAAAAATATTATATCTGCAACGTAAGCCACACACACACACACACACACACACACACACACACACACACACACACACACACACACACACACACACACACACACACACACACACACACACACACACACACACGAGTCACTGAGTCTCCAATTAGCACATCCTTTCTCACTGGTGTTTTAATTGAAGATGGGATAGGTTAAAAGCGTTGTTAGTGCAGCTTGGTAGAGCAGGAAGTGTGTGTGTGTGTGTGTGTGTGTGTGTGTGTGTGTGTGTGTGTGTGTGTGTGTGTGTGTGTGTGTGTGTGTGTGTGTGTGTGTGTGTGTGTGTGTGTGTGTGTGTGTGTGTGTGTGTGTGTGTGTGTGTGTGTGTGTGTTCTTCACAACGTGGAAGAATAAGTGTTTAGTGCTCAGAGGGAGCCACAAAGTGATAGCATGCATTACCTTTCACCTGCAACACCCACTCAGTTAAAGACCTGCAGGACCTGAGGGAACCTTGGAGATTGCACAGGAGAGTAACTTCGGTTTATGATGGAGATCAAGGTCTTAAACACTTCAAGGCAAATAGAAAAGTGAAATACACCACTCCAAATCAATCCTCCTTTTGCACAAAGAGGAGCCTTTTTCTCTAGTTTGCTATTTATTTATGTTTGTCAATCAGTGATTCAGTAACTGTTAAGCTGAATGTTGTATTATATGGTGATCCCTACGAGAACTCTGTGCTAGGATTAATCATTTTATTGAAGATGGGCTGCCTTGACATTTCCTTTTGGTGCCCAGAGCAGCACATAAAATGTTTCAAATATCATGTAAAATATCTCAACATGTCCTGGATGGCCTTTTATTCCGCGGTCCCCTGAGGACGTATCGTTATACGTTTAGTAATCGCGTGACTTTTCAAAGCTACCAAAAGTGTTGACTCTTAGTTGGATTGATTGCCATACTTGTGACTCACATATTTATTTCCCCCTGTGATCATTTTGGAGATGCTGTCCCTTTTCGTATAGAGCTATTATCAAGTCCAAAGTTTGTTGTGTTTATGAGCAAATATCTATGGTGGCCGACAGGTGCAAAAGCTCTTCAGCTCCAGAAACAATCCAAATGTAAAAAAAGAAATGTGCAAAAACACGTCCCACAGACCAAATGTTTTTTGGGCAAAATCATGTAGTTTATTTCCATCATTTTTGAAACTGCAGCTCGTTTCTCCAAATGAAAAGATTTTGCGCCGATAGAACGCCAATTCCTGCAGAGCTCATTACTTTGCATTAAATTTGCACTTCGCTCTGCATTTACCAATCGCCTTGCTACTCCCTCACTGAAACCGGGTTCACCTCAACAAAGACACGCCTTTATGCTATCCAGGCTCCCAAATGGTGGAACGAGCATCTACATATCTTCCGTTGCAAACTGAAGACCCACCTGTTTCGCTTTGAAAAGAAAACCCCCTTAGGAGTTTTACTCCTGCACCAGCACTTACAACGATATTGCTTGTTGGAAGTAAATATGTCAGTATGTTCTTGTTGTCCATCTTTATGGTTTATTGCACTTATTGTAAGTCACTTTGGATAAAAAATGTCAGCTAGAAGCTATGTAATGTAATTGCCATTAACCTCAGTTGTGCTTTGTGTGCATGCTACCACACCACTACGGTGACCATGGTCAATTTTATACCAGCTCAACATCAGCATTATCATTGTGAGCATGTTAGCATTTAACTTATTGTTGTACCTAAGTATAGTCTTGCAGAGCTTGGAGTAAGACTGCTGCCTCTCTGTCTTGTTGATGAAAAAGGATCATGACATTTATCCGAGACAATCTGCTTCTGACTGAATAAAAATGTCCTAAAGTGACAATTTAGGTAACTTGTTTTCTGCCAAATGAAACAAAATGTATGGATTGATTTTCATCAACAGGGAAAACTCTATTCTGAGTATTTAGAGAAATGTGATAAGCACACATTATCACGAGGCCCAGGTAATGGTGTGATCCAATACAGCGTTGGAATAAATATCCTATGGGTTTTGGCAAGCTTGCAGCAATATTCTCAGGTGTATTGGACGATTCATTTATCCAGCCAAGAGTTTTTTTTTTTTTACCTAAAGGCAGATATCACAAGGAAGATGTTCATCAAAGAAGTGACATCCTACTGTGACACATGAACGCTCAAACGGGTGTCAACAGACGCTGAGGGTAGGCGTTGTTGGTGCCGGTCCTCCAGGATTAAAGCCGAAAACAAACTTCAAGCGCACACACACACGGCGCTGAACTACACACACCAACAGAGGAGTAGTAGAAGAAGGAGAAGGAAAAGGAGAGTGATAAATTGTGTTGTTTTGGTCTGTGGATCTTTGTAAATTGAATTGAGAAAAGTGAAGATAACAGAAGACAGAGAGGAAGAGATGAAGTGGAGAAAAAGAGGGAAACTGGGTCAGGCAGGAGAGTGAGGAGGTGGAGCAGAGGGGAGGACTGGACTGTAGAAACATTATTGACACCCCCCCCCCCTCTCTCCCCTCTTCTTCTCCTCCCCCTGTAGCATCCACCCCCGAGTCTCTGACCAGCAATTACACCGCTCCAAATTATGATCTATACCGGCAGAGTGGACCTGACCACGGATGGAGATAGATGGAGATAGATTGAACTCTATCTCCTCCCTCTCCCCCTCTTTTTCTCCCTCTTTCGCTCAGGTTTGCCGATGGAGACAGATGGCGTGGGGCCCCTGGCCTCGGCCCCTGCAGATTGATTATTGATCAGCAGGACAGAGATGGATCGAGGGGTGGAGAGGACACCGAGGAGAGGGCTGAGGTGTGGAGAGGCAGAGGTGCAGAAGTGGGAGGATTTCAAGGAATTTATGTTTTAAGAGTGGGGATAAAGGATGGCAGGAATGGGGAGAGGAGGAAGAGGAGGGGGAGGAGGGTGAGGATGTGGGTAAAGGTTTTCTTTAGCTCAGCCATCACCTTCAGAGGGAGCTATTGACTACGCTGCAGATTTATGATCCAAATCTTTTGAATTCTGTTCAGGATTTTCAAGTGACAGCTCATTCTTTGTCAATAAATGACCCACAGCCCCTTTAAAGAGATGTTCATCACTGCTTCAGGGGCTGCTTATCGAAAAGTTAACTTGTTTTTTTATGAATGAAGGAATAATAACTTTATGTTAAGACTCAGAGGCTTGAAGGTGGAGTTTGAGTTGTTGACTGATTCATTTTGCAGATAAGGAGTCATCTAAACTGTTTCATTTTTAGGGTTTTTCATTTGGCTTTTAATTGAATGTTTACGCTCTCTTTTTAAACATTTTATGGGTTGAGGGTATTGTTATATATTCTGAAATGACTCTTTGTAAAGGTTGCTGTAACATTTGAGGTCTTTAACCAAAAACGTCTGCAAACCCACCTGTTTTGCTTGCACCTTGGCCATTAAATTGAACAAAATCAAAACAAAAAGGTGACACTTAAGAGTTTAACCAACAGCACTAAAGATGGCTAATTCAAAGTGAATATATCTGCAATTTCTTTGCTGTTCTGAGTTTAAATCTTTAAGGTTTATGTAAGTCGCTTTGGATAAAAGCATTACATGTAACACAATGACTCACGGAAGGGCTTTATTTTATATCAGCTACACTTTCTTTGTATTCTATCTCAACTGTCTGTATAAATCTTAGTGTTGTGGTACTCGAGACCGGTCTGGAGATCACTTTTTAAAGGTTTTGGTCTTGTCTCGGTCGCGGACCTACTACATAGGACTCGAGATTTGATGTCAAGACCATGGCTGTGGCTGGGGATGTGATTGGGGTTGGGTACCGAAATCCCCCAAATGTCCCTAATTTACAGTTTTTAAAATGAAAAGAAGTAAGAATAAAGGTGAATGTATATCTTACTGTTTGTATGTGCGGTCCCTTTACGATGATGTGGATCTTCCAGATAATTTGGAGTATGGTATCTTCCACATTTATGTGTATAAGGTAGTGTTGGTCTCGCCCTAACTTGGTCTTGGTCTTGATTCGGTCTTGCCCCACCTTTGTCTTGGTACACTCAGGTCTTGGTCTTGATTCGGACTTTCCCTGCCTTGGTCTTGACTCGGTCTCAACCTCTTTAAGTCTAGGTCTTGGTCTTGTCCTGATCTCGGACCTATAGGACTCGAGATTTGATGTCAAGACAGATCAAGACCACGGCTGTGGCTGGGGATGTGATTAGGGTTGGAGTACCATATCCTCAAAGTCTCAAAAATGTCTCTAATTTACAGTTTTTAAAATGAAAAGAAGTAAGAATAAAGCTGAATTTATACCTTACTGTTTGTGTGTGGGGTCCCTTTACGATGATGTGGATCTTCCAGATAATGTTGAGTATGGTATCTTCCACATGTTATTGTAAGTGTATAAGGTGGTGTTGGTTTCGCCCTAACTTGGTCTTGACTTGGTCTCCACCTCTTAAAGTCTTGGTCTAGGTAGACTCCGGTCTTGGTCATGACTTGGTCTCGGTTAAGGTGGTCTTGATAACAACACTAATGAGTCCTGAATAAAAAAAGAAATCTTGTATTCAGTCCTGAATTGATTTACTTCTGTTGGTATAAAGTGTTTAATTATCCATGGATTTGGAGGAGGGGTTACTATTGCTTTTATTTGGTTTGTTTTCCGGCTCTTCTCCTTGGTTTGTGAAGCACTTTCCTTTCACATATGAAGTGCTTTATAAAACAAGTTTGTCTTTTAATTCACAAATGAACCATACAGCTTTAAACTCAAACTCCCTTTTTTTTTTTCACATCTATTTATCACCTTTGAGTCGGTTGTGTGTGAGCGGTGCCCCAGTGTTTGTGGTGTTTGTGAGCATGCTGATGTGTTGGGAAGGTGAAGTCGTCTCCACCTGCCAGACAGATGGCTATCAGCGAGGCTCCGGAGAGCGAGTGCTGCTTTACTGCCGAGCCAAGAGGTTAAGCTGCAATCTTCACTGTCTCTCTCTTATTTCCCCCTCAGCCGCTCTACCTTTCATCCTCTCTGTGAGCATGTGAGTGTGTGTGTTTGTTTGTGTGTGTGTGTGTGCTCATTTACTGTCGTTGCACTCCTTCAGTGTGTGTGAATGTCAGTGTGTGTGATAAAGGAACAGAAGGAGCCTGTTGGCTGCTGGGTGTGAGTGTGCTGGAGGCAGATACTGGAGGAAATAAACGACATGCGGGCAGCTGTCCAGCTCCAAGTTTACACTGGGTGCCATCACTGGTGGCATCTCCTGACTGTGTGTCGGCCCAAAGTCTCTATTTGACTTAAAATGATTCTTTTCATCTTTGAACATTTACTAAAGTGTGCACAAACACCCAAGAAAGTCATTATTTGGCTAAACAAACCCTTCATTTCAGAATCAGAGTAAGCATTCCTTTTATTAGTCCCACAGCTAACCCAGCTAAGCCATGTAGTGGGTAACCCATTTAGATGGCTTAGCAGCTAAAAAAGGGTATGCCATAATAAAGAATAAGCTTACGTATGAGAGACAAAAGCACTCATAAGTAATATAATTAAAAAGAAAGACAAACATAAGTACACAACGGCTAAAAGTGAGTAGGAGCAATTTCCCAAAAGTGATGTAAGTAACATGTTTAACTGTGTTCCTGCTTCTTCTTCTTCGGTCTTCTTTTCCAGGCGGTTTCAACACATGTTCTCCAGCCCCCCAGGCAGAGGGGGAGTATAGAGTCCCAGGAGGAAGCATCTCTGTGGGCTTCAGTCAGTGGGAGGACAGGATGGAGATCTTCGGGGGGCTCAGTTTGCCCCCGGAGACTTTATTTAGCCACTAACAGCCCGGAGGTAAGTTGCTAAATTAGGAATTTACTGTGTACAAAGTTTTGATTAGAACGCACGCGCACACACACACACACACACACACACACACACACACACACACACACACACACACACACACACACACACACACACACACACACACACACACACACACGTATTGCAGTATGATGTCATACCAAAGTTACATTTTGCTATTTTTTTAAGGATATTTTTGTATTTATAGTGGATAAAATGTATAATTTGAAAGGGATTTATCAAAGTAGTTGTGTTTCCGATCTATTGTCCAGCTAGTTTTGAGTAAACTTTGGAAAATTGAAAAACTAAATGCAAATTTGACGCATTTTCATCCACTGGCTTGGAGCGTTTTGTCATAAATTGGCGATATAGGCTTTGCTTTACATATAACGTCGTCAATCCACCGTTAAACACAGTAGAAAGCATTGATTAGACAGCATTAAGCCCCTTACTAAGGCCCAATACAACATCTTTCTTTTGTCTTCAGTGGGAAGGACTAGGTGAAGGTGTAATAGACAAGTCGGGGGGCTTAGTTGGTGGATGCAGGGTGAAGGCACTGGTGCAAAGTGTCATACCAGCATAACTTCAACAACCATGGTGCCATGTAATGTGGGTGCGTGGGTGCTCAAACTACATATCTTTATTCATTTAATATTTATTACATAATTTAAGCGCTTCTCCACAGCCCATGAAACACAAGCTGGTAGAGCAGCCTTCAGTAATTTAGCTTTGACTGGGTAATACATCTTGACGTTTAGCAAGTTAGTGTTTACAGCGTTAAAAGGCTGCTTTCAGCCACATTACACATGCACATCTCTAGGATTGACTGTGTGGCAGTGGGGTTAATGAAGTTTCTCTCTGCTACGCCACAGAGGAGAATTATCTAGTGGAGCGGGAGATGGCTGCCTCTCTTTCTGAGTGTCAACAAACAGTGGGGGAGTCCTCCGTAAACGACAAGATGTAGTTGGCCATATTTTGCGGCATTATGGTTGCCGTCTCACCAGCGTTTGGAAATCTAATCAGTTTCACCACGCAGGAAAATCCAGAGAGAACATGTGAGCAAACATTTATATATCCATGGAAAACTTTCACCAGGATACACATCAACAATCATTCTCATGCATACAAATAACTTTGCTGGTCGGCTTTAAAAAAAAGTTTCCCATCCCTCAGATCACAGTCGGGGGCGCGTAGAGTTACTGCAGTCAGTAAAGGATGGAGGGAAATTGTGCAAATTAGGTGAAGAGAAGAAGAGGATGAGAACGTGCGCTGCAGAATGCGAGTAGAAAAGAAGTGTGAAGTATCCCAGAGGCCTGGTGTATCAAAGAGCATGGCCAGCTGTGTGTTTACCAGCTGAGCAACGTCAACAAAACACACACACACACACACACACACACACACACACACACACACACACACACACACTCACACACTCACACACACACACACACTCACACACACTCACACACTCGTGCAAAGCCTTTAGATAATCGCTGAGGAAGTCTGTCTCTTCCATTTGAATACAGACAGACATTTTGTTGCTTTTTTAAAATCCATATTAAGATATCATTGAGGAAGGAATCTGTGCAAGGAGGACGATCTTCCATGAGTGTGTGTGTGTGTGTGTGTGTGTGAGTGAGTGTCAGTGTTGTAGTCAAGTCACTATGCCTCAAGTTCAAGTCCAGGTTCAAGTCTCCAGTGTTCAAGTCCAAGTCATTAAAAAAATCCCCCCCCCCCCCAAAAAAGTCCACTACTCATCCAAGTCAAGTCCGAGTCGAGTCCCTATTGATCAAGTCCAGGGGGGAACACGATAGCAGAGCGAACAGGTACAGGCAGGGACGGATTAAAAGTCATTGGGCCCCTGGGCCTGTGACACCCCCCCCCCCCAAAAAAAAGAAGCACCACGCTAACCCTCACGCGCAAATCAGCGGTGTTAAAGGTTGCGCTAAAAGCACAGTCGAACCTTTGCAAAAGGTTGGGAACCCCTGCTTTATGGTATATTCGTCGCCCTCAGGGTTTTAATAACAAAGTCGAGTCCTTTCGAGTCATCGCGAGTCCGAATGCACGAGTCCAAGTCCGAGTTCAAGTCATTAGTGCTCGATTCTAACTGATTTAAGGGCCCTTTTCCGATATTAGGATGAGTAACATTGATAAGCTGTTGTTCAGGAGCACTATATGACCTATCATATGCCATGCTATTTAATTTGGGGGGAGGCTTTAAGTATGAGGGATGAATTAATTACACAACCTGTGGCATATGATCAAGGGGCCCTATTGAGATATATTACATAATGTATGTAATGTAACCAATGTTATGGCTTCAGGGCCCCTTTAATTGTATTATGTTGTAGAGACAATATTGAAATTGTAGCGTGGAGGCTTGGGCTTCAGGGCCCCCTTGGCCCTTGGCCCCTGATAGGCATTGAAAGGGCGAATAAGAGAGCTGACACACACATCATTCACAAAGATGTGTGAGTCCAGCTCTATTATTGGCCCCCTAGCTCCGGCTGTGAATCACGTAGGATCTCGCGGGAGAATGCATCAGAAAGAAGAGAGTCTACCGAGTCCAGCAACATTTCTACGCCGTATTATGGCATACATATGAATAGAAACATATCGAAAACGTTGCAAAAATGCGCCGGGGCATTCGTCGCCCTCAGGTTTTAATGACAAAGTCGAGTCCTTTCGAGTCATCGCGAGTCCGAATGCACGAGTCCAAGTCCGAGTCAGTCATAGGTCAAGTCACGAGTCTCTAAATTTAGCTCATGAGTCAGTACTACGACACTGGTGTGTGTGTGTGTGTGTGTGATTACAGATATGTACATGATGAAATGTTTTTAACGCTCTCCAATGGCCCAAAACACCTATGGAGCATTTAGGATCCGCCAGCACCCCGCGCAGTGTTTCCTAAAAGCGCTGCAAGAAGCTCAAAACACAACGGAAACCAGGGGACTCTAAACAGTGATGCACACAGCTGGGACTGAAGCGCTTGTTGACATTCAGGGACATTAAAGTTGGCCAACTATCACTGGAAACGTACCTCAAATGTAAGAGGGTTTTTTTAACCATGAGATCATCGCTTCCGGTATTTTTCCAGATCTGCTGTAACTAGCTAGCGTAGCTAACCTAGTCATTTCAAACATACTGAGAACACACTTAGAATTATGAAGCGGACTAACTCTCCCAAGAGTGACAGTTGACTTTATAATCCATAAACATCAACACATCCTGTCCCAGTTGTGTGCGTCACTGTTTAGTGTCCCCGTTTCGTTGTGTTTTGAGCTTCATGCAGCGTTTCGTTTATGCAGCGTTTTTTCTTTCTTTTAGTAAAAGCTCTGCTTGTTTCGTCAAGTTGGGGAAGGTTTTTCTTCTTTTGCATTTGTTTTGGCACATTTGTTTTGGAAGCTGCAGAAAGTGTCTTCTACTGGAAATGTGTTGGGTCGTTGTAGCGGGTTTGCACCTGTAGGCCACCGTCAGAAAGAGACATAAAGGCATGGTAAACATTTGAAGCCAAGCACATAATGATAAACAACACCGAACAACTCTGGGTGGAGGCTTGTGTGTGTGTGTGTGTGTGTGTGTGTGTGTGTGTGTGTGTGTGTGTGTGTGTGTGTGTGTGTGTGTGTGTGTGTGTGTGTGTGTGTGTGTGAGTAACTCCTGCAGCTGGGTAAAGTGTGTGTGTGTTCTGAAGTGACACATCCCTTTTAAGTCCTTGCAGGGAGGGAGGAAAGTGTTGGTTGTAGAGTGGTGTTGTGTGTGGTAGTGTGTGTGTGTGTGTGTGTGTGTGTGTGTGTGTGTGTGTGTGTGTGTGTGTGTGTGTGTGTGTGTGTAGGGGCCAGAGGGGAGACATATTTCTCCCCCATGTTTGATGTGAGTGGTGGTGAGATGAGTTATATATGACTTGCCATTGTGCAGCCTCTGCGAGAGAGACAAATGCATTTATCTTTTCAGTAAAACTCAGGGGGGGTAACACTCCCTTGCAAACACATCATAAACACACACAGGAATTCACAAATAAATCCTCTACAAGAGTGCTAATACAAAAAACTAAAAATCAGTCTCAGTCTAGTTCATCATTCAGCATCTCTCAGAAAATAAATGATCCCTTCGCTAAAAGTAATTCTGTTTTGTAAACCAAGGACTCAGGTTAATATTCCAGCCTCTGCTATCATTCATAAGTCTCAACAGTAAACAAGGAAGCCATGTTAAGATGTATTATGTGGTAAGAAAAGATGCAAGATTTGTCCCTTTTGTCAATCTGTGATGAATACTCCACATTTTGTCTGCATGCTCGCTGGCCTTCATAGCAATACATTGTGTGTTTGTCATTCATCTGCCCCAAAGATGTCGCTCCATTGAAAGCAATTTGCCTGCATTGCTCCATGTATTACATGCTCCTTATTCTTTGTAAACATGTAGGAGTAGGTCAAGTTCAGTTGTATGTAAAACTACGAGATTTCTTTTTATCTTCCGCTGCTTTTACCGTCACCTCTCCTTCAACCTGCGCTCTAAAAGCTTGACAGCGATGAACATCCTTGATAGAATGATGCATCTCCTTACCCTGTGAGTGGTGTCAATACCGAAACATGTGATGACAAGCCTTTCCTCTCAATCGGAGGGAGCCTCTTTGTCTCCTTTTCTCTGCTGTATCTCTTTCTTTCTCTTTATCCTCTTTCTGCTGTGGAGCGAGAAAGAGGAGGTGCAAATGCTCCTGTGAATAAGAATTTAGGAGGAGCTCAATATTGTCTGTGAGCTCGATGAAAGCAGGAGAAGAAACACACTGTGGACAGAATAGAAGAAAAGGGGGTTTAAAAAAGTAAATAGTGAATAATGTATATTGCCGGCCTCCTAATGCTCTGCTGTTTAATACCGGACTAAATCCCTCAACTTCTCGTAAAAACTTCAACAATTTCGCAGTCGAGTAATCTTCCGATTTAATAACCTTAAGCTTCCCCAGCTCCATAAATCTGACGTTCTTACGCCTTTCCCTCCCCAACCTCGCCCTCCCGTCCCCGTCCTCTCTCCTTCCTTCCCTCATTCCAAGCCTCTGTGCATTTTATCTCCATAATAGCACAAAGCGGCGCGAGCAGGCTCGGTGGGAGAGATAAGGGAAATTCCTGCCCGTATTTTAATAGCTTCGCTCAGCTATCTCTTCCTACCAACTCCTCAGGAGCTGCCAGCCAGCACGCTCACCTTGGACGCAGCACCCAGAGGAGAATCCTACAGAAAGGACTAGTGTGTGTGCATGTGTGTGTGTGTGTGTGTGTGACAAAGAGGGTGCTCTTGTGGGCGTGTGCCTGTGTGTTTGTGTGTTGTTTCAATTAATGCTTCTGAATAGGCGTGTAGTACATACATATGTGTGTTGTTCCCATGTCACTGCTCTAGGCCTTTACATTTTGTAACCTACTGAACCTTTGACTGATGACACATTTCCACGTCATTTTGTGTTTTTCTTCATTAATCCAGAATGGGAAATCCCACATTACTTTCAACATCAAATTTGAACATCAGAATGTTCTGATTTGATCTGATAGGCAAGTTGGGGTGGCCTGCTACCACCCTGAAGTGAAATTTGAAAAAAAGGCAGAATTTTTAGGAAAAAAAGTGATGCTTTTGAAGAATTAGTCAGAAATTCCAATTTTGAAAAAAGAACGTAAGTTTGAAAAGAAAATCGAAAGGGAAAATAAATTGGGAGACAAAAAGTAGGGATTCTTTAGGTAAAAGTCAACATTAGAAAAAAAATCTGAAATTTGGGGGGAAAAATCTGATCTTGTAGGAAAAAAGTGGTAATTTCGAAATAGTGGGAAATTAAAAAAAAAAAAATTTGGACAAAAAATCAGAAGCTTGTAAAGGAAAGGAAAAAAAATGCAGACTTTTAAGGAAAAAGTCATAATCTTTCAGTTTTTAGATAAGAATAAATACAAAAATATCAGGACATTCTGATGGACAGTTTCAAAATAAAAGACCTTTGAAATCCCTGGGTGACAAATTGAAATTATTCACCCAGTCAAAATGGAAAGTTCCTCATGTTCACTTTTACATTCAAGTTAAGCAGAATTGGACATGAAACGATTCCGAATACACAGGAGAGCTAGCATAATGCTACCAGCAGAAACACTTCCATTATGCTCAAATCTGCATTTCATGTATTTCTTTCTCCTCGGGGCAAACAATGCACTCTCAGATCGGCCACAACGTTTTACACAGCTTTCTCGCTACGGGGCAAACATTTGGCTCGGAGATGAAGTACTGGGAGATTGTGTGAATGCATGATCGGTGAATCTATGCACATACATGTTTACAGCCATTGCAAATGTGTGCTTCATTTCAAAGACAATGACCAGTTAAAGAAACCCTCCCCTCCCTCGTCATACAAATATAAAACAAGTCTGTAGAAAATATATGTGATCTAGTCATGACCGATGATCGAGATAATGAGATTTACGTCAGTAGCACCAGTCCTTGTCTGATCACAGCCATATACACATGTTTATTGAGACAGGCATCAACATCCCGTATAAATCCTCACATTTACCTCCTAGTATATTTATATTCATATTTTTCTAATGCCAAAGTGCTTAATTCATTGCCTAGAATTAGGTTTTAAGGATTATCCTTCCCTTTCAAAGCAATTACACGTTTGGCTTGTAACAGACATAAATGTATTAATTTGCATTCCCGGGGGTTTATACAGTATGTGTAATAAATACATTATGGCTTCAATGGGAAGGACTGCCAATTTGAAATTCAGATTGACAACCTACAGAGCATCTGGCAATACAGACAATTAAACAGGGTCATTATTAGATTCAATACAGATACTGTGATTAAATGGTGTTATTATAATGGAAGTCCTCCTTTTTGGGGAATGGTTTGAGTAGATGTTAACCCTTGTGCTGTAAACAGTATAAATAATAACCCAAATCTGTGTTGCATCTTCTAAGCCAACTTTTTTTGTGACTTATTACCACAGGTTTTACTCTGCTTTTTGGGAAATGTATGCTCAATAGACCTCATTTACAAAAAATGTAACCTGTTTTCTAAGTTAAAAAAGGCAAAATGTTGATGGATTTTACAAACTTGACCCCAGAATGAATTTGAATAAAACCCAAAACCTAATGAAAGCGATCATTATTCTTTCCTTATCCGCCGAAAAGAAGCCACATTGATTGCTGGCTACCTTAGAGCAGGGGTCGTCACATCCATTGAGGGTACAGGAGCCCGTTGAAATACATAGTTATTGAAAATAAGCAACATTTCTTACCAGCTGTGATGAATACCCTTGTGCTTTTTGGAGTTTCCCCTTTCCTGTAGCGTGTAGGTTTTATGCATGTTAATGGTCTCCTAATTCCCAAAGTTCCCTACATAGAGAGTGTCTCACCCACACACTCACCCCACCCTTCCTGAAACGCCTCAATTGGACTCCTTTGTTTAATTATGAAACACAGTGACATCACTATGTTACATTCAAGCTTGTATTGGCTTTATCCAACACATTGCAGATGATAGGCTAAGGGGCAGGACATCTCTTAGCGGTCGACCAATCACAACAGAGCCGGCCAGCTAACCAATCAGAGCAGACTGGGCTCTGGTTTCAGACAGAGGGTGAAAAGAGGTGCTGCAGCACAGGCAGTATGAGAAACATACAGAGCTTTTTGAACATTAAAGCATGGAGACATGTCCCAGTGGAGACAGTAAATACAAATATGAACCTGAACATGATCGTAATATGTTCTCTTTAAGGGGGTCTTGATGCCAATACCTTTTTACTTTTACTAAGTTAAGATTTTTAATGCAGTAATGCTTTCCTCACTGTCCCTAACAAAGCTGTAGGAGTCGCTAGTGCCGTGACGGTTAAAAGCTCCCTCAGAGGCTTCACACCTAAACCGCTAATTATCTTTGATGGAGCGCCAAGCCGTTAGCACCTGGGAAACTAAGCCTTTTTAAGAGTCAAGGACACAGACAGCCTTAATATTTTTGGACTTATGGGCCGACCCGGGATAAAGGTAAACAGTGTGTCATCCCAACAGAATCCGCCGGTAATGGCATTGTTACCTTCGGGGACCACTTACACTTAAAAACCATGCACCTGTTTCTGGGGTCCAGGAACTTAATTCAATTTAATCTCTCGCGCTGAGAAATTAATGAAATCATCAGAGACAAATTGTGTTTTAGGTTTTGGGCACTGCAGCTGATGGTATTATCTAGAGTGCCTCGCTGAAGGTGGGCAGGGAAATGACCGGCTGAAGGAGATTTAAGACAGCGGATGAAAACAGCTGACGATGAACACTGAGCTGCTGTGGGAATCAAACCTGCAACCACAGGAGCTCAGGGTTATAACAAATCAGGCTTTGGGAGTATCAGATTACATGTGACGGGATGACGTAAACATTGAACTGTACTCCATTACAGTTACGTTAAGGAACATGGGGCTCACAAGCAGGAGTACAACTTTACAATGCATTTCTGAATACATATGTATATTTTATAGGTAGACGTACTGCTTGTTTATTCTTTTACTTCTTTATTTTAAATATCTTTTCTCAAAGGTGAACAACCTGATATATTAAACAAAAACACTGTGTTTAATTCATGTGTTTCACTATAAAGCATTTGTAAATGATGGTCCTATAATTCCAGACAGGGGTAACCAAACAATCGCCTGCATCAAATTCAAAAAGTGTAATGGAATATGGCTCACACATGAAACTTGTGCTTGTCTTATATTGTACTTCTTAAAAACACACATTAGACAGTAGTATTCATGTGTTAATAAGCATCGTTTTAAAATAAATTCAGTGTATTGAAGTTGAAAACGTTTCCTAACAAATCTTAATTGATTATAAAAACCCCAATAACTTATTTCCATAACCAGCTTGAAATAGACCCTTCATATTTCCCCTCATTATTGGCGGTGGTGGCAAAGTCCATAGGGGCTTGGCCTGGTGAACTGGAAGGTCACCAGTTCAAGTCTCCGAAAGACCAAGTTGTTACCGTGGTGTCCCTGAGCAAGGCACCGTTCCCTACACTGCTCCCCGAGCGCCGTACATAATGGCAGCCCACTGCTCCTAACACTAGGATGGTTCAAATGCAGAGACCTGTCCAGCAGTGGCTCAGTCAGTAGGGGCTTGGACTGGGAATCGTAGGGTCGCCGGTTCAAGTCCCCGAACAGACTTGAAATATGGAAAGTGGACTGCTACTTGGAGAGATCCCAGTTCACCTCCTAGGCCCTGCTGGTGCCCTTGAGCAAGGCACCGGATACCTCCAATCCCCCCCTCCCCATTGCTCCCCGGGCGCTGCACGGTAGCTGCCCACTGCTCCTAGTACTAGGATGGGTTAAATGCAGAGGACCAATTTCACTGTGTGTGCTCTGCTGTGTGCATGTATGTGACAATAAAGAGGGTTTCATCCTCCGATTCTTCTTCTTATAAACAATCTGAGGCTTCTGTTTTAAAGGATGAACTGCTAATACTTTATGTAACATAATAAATGAGACTCTGTGGAGAGCATATTCAAGTGTGAAGCATAATTGACCTACATTTGATTGATTTCTCTAACTTATAACTTAACTTGTGAGGCAATATACCTCACCCCGAGTGAGTGGGGACACATTTTTTATCCTAAATATCTTCTTGTCACATTGCTCTGTTGTGTTACATTATACAGTCAAGTGAAACACATGTTATTGTTATTTATTTTCTCCTGTCTTTATTTGCATTGCATTTGATATTAAAGTAATATCACTTATTTTATATTTTGATCCTTACATCCTTAAAGTAAATCTCCCCACCCTGGTTAAAATACACAAGTCACGGCTGGATTTTGTACCTGTTTGAGCATTATATATTGCAGGTGATTCTATTTACCTTTACTAATTACCACTTCAAAGGGGAAATATTTAACATTTGCATTTTTCTGTCAGGAAATCCTATTACTCTGTTTTGATGTGCGCCTGCCAGGAAGGAGCTCAGCACACAAAAGCCCACATGTGCTAATGACCTTTAATCCATCTGAGTCAAAAGCAACTGAGGTGTTTAGGAATATTAGCATCTTCTGTCAAAAATTCCCGACAACAACTGCAGGATCTTTGGGAAGTGATGGAAGAAGAAGAGGAAGAGGAAGAGGAAGAGAAACAGGCTGAGTTCCATCACACCAGGAAGTGTGTGCTGCTGCGCTCTGATAGGCTGGTTGCCAGCGAGGCAGAGCGACAGAGTGTGGCGCTCACACACTGCGATGACACTATAGCGCAGCCAGAGATGCTGTGGGATCACTGACACGGTGTGTGTGTGTTTGTGTGTGTGTAGCAGGGAGTTGTTTCTGCATGAATCTGTGTGAATATGCATTTGTGTATGAGTTGTGGTATATTTTATTGTGTGTGTGTATTCTTACAAGTACTTTTGTGTGTGTACTGTGTGTGTTTCTTTGTTTACTATGTGCTTGTGTGTGTGGGGGGGTGTGTGTGTATTGAAACAAGCATTTTTTGTGGGAACTGTGTGTGTTTTGCAGGGAAGTGTTTCTGCACGAAGCTGTGTGAATTGACATTTGTGTATGTGTTGTGTGTATATTTTTATTGTGAGTGTGTATGTGTGTGTGTGTGTGTGTGTGTGTGTGTGTGTGTGTGTGTGTGTGTGTGTGTGTGTGTGTGTGTGTGTGTGTGTGTGTGTGTGTGTGTGTGTGTGCGCGCGCATCACTGGCCTTGTTCTAAATGTATTTTCTCTGTGTAAGCAAGTGTGTGTGTGTTTGTTATAATTAATATTTTCCTCCATCCAAGTAGACTTGTGTGTTCTCATTCCAGTATAAAACACACACACACACACACACACACACACACACACACACACACACACACACACACACACACACACACACACACACACACACACACACACACACACACACACACAAACCTAATGTAGCTCAAACACAACTTCCTACTTAAACGCGGCACATTAAGCTGTTTGCCCAGAACTGGTGAGAATTGGAGAGAGATCGAGAGAAACACAGAAGCTGAAGCAACAAACACACATTTGGTGTCTGTTGGGAAGCCAGATTTAAAAGCAGGCCATTCACCACTACACACACACACACTGAAACCCACATACACACCTTATAGGACATGTTTACATCCTCAGAGTGAGGAGATGAAGCATTTCTGACAAGCTGCTTTCTCAAGCATTGTACAAAGAGTGAACCACGATGTGTGTTCATGTTGCATGAGGATGAATGTGTGTGTGTGTGTGTGTGTGTGTGTGTGTGTGTGTGTGTGTGTGTGTGTGTGTGTGTGTGTGTGTGTGTGTGTGTGTGTGTGTGTGTGTGTGTGTGTGTGTGTGTGTGTGTGTGTGTGTGTGTGTGTGTGTGAGGGGAGTTGCTGTGGGTGGGGAGGGGGCTGAGGACTGAAGAGTGAAAAGAAAGAAGTAAAAGGAAAAAACGAGGAGCTGGGGAGGGATTAAATGCTGACATTCTGCAGTTCTCATCGCCCAAAAATACACAACCATCTCTCTTTCTCTCTCCCTCTGTCTCCATCTCACTCCCCCTCTTTCTCCCCCTCTCTCTGGTTTGGCAGTGTGCTCTGGCAGTTTTGGGGTAGAGAGGATTTGCCTGTAAGTCACTCAGCTTTTATGTAATAGTCGTTTGCAGCGTTCCAGGGAGGCTTCTGTGGAGATGCGACTGAATCGAGGAGTGAGCTCGGCTGACTGCAGCTGCCGGGGCTCGTTACAGGAAGAAGGCCCCAGAGAGTGGGAGAAATGAGGAACAAGAAGTAGGGAGTGAGAGGGAAAGAAAAAAAGATGGTAAAGAGCCAACATTTCAGAGAACACGGCTGGCTGGTAGATCCTGCTGTGGTTGCAGGCTCAGTATGTGGCCTGAGTTTAAGCTAGAGGTTTTCTAACCTTGCTTGTCTTCTGTAAAGTCAAAAGTGCTTCTGATTTTGCAGAATATGAACAGGTGGATATCTGCCTAAAGTACTCAAAAACTCTGCCTGTGTGTCTTACGTTTGTATTTAATTTAGAGACTCTTTCTGTGATGGATAAATAAACTGCAGTTGAAGTTGTAATGGTGTCCTCTTTGTCTGCCTTCTCCCCCTCACAATCCCTCCTGTCTTTGCACCATGTCATGCCTCCCCTCTCCACCAGAGGCCCTCCCTCCTCTGCTGTCACCTGCCTGCACACCTGGTCTCAATTAGCCAATTAACCCTCAGTGTATAACACCCCAGGTTGCTCTGTTAAGCTGTAAGAGTGTCCCTGTTGCTTTGATGCTGCAGTGTGTCTACTTTTTCACTTGATTAGCTTCAATGTGCTCCTTAACTTTTACCTCTCTGAAACCGGTTGGATTTATTAACCTGTTCTCACTGATGTCCCACAGATGAACTGTAAGTGTGTTTTTGAATCTCTCATCATGTCTGACTTTTGTACCATAAACCAAAAATAATGCACATTTTAAAATCTTTACCTTGGAATTCTTATGTTGTCTTTTTAAACCGAACACAAATTGTAGGAAAAGGTTTTATTTGATTACATGTGGTCTCTATTGTTTTTGTTACCAGGAAAGTCTTACATCCTAACTAAGCATTTAAAATAATGTATAACCAAGTACACTTACTGAGGTATTGTACTTTGAAGACTTATTTGTACTTGAGTATTTCCATTTAATGCTATAATATTATACTTCTTCTACACTCTTTTACATACTTTTAACTCATACTTGTACAATCATAGTTACTTTTTACATATAAAAACACATGATATGGAGATAGAATATAATGCAGTATTGTACTTCTAATCCACACAGTATTTCCCCATATATGAACTGCTCCACATTGACCAACTACAATACTAAAATGATCTTATATGCATAAAAAAAGGATGCTATAATAACTATAACATTGAAATACTGTGAAAAGAGCTCAGCTGATAGGCCTAATACTTCTGTACTTTATTGTGAAATGGGTCATTGTGATTGGAAACTTTAGATGTAATACTTTTGTACTTTTACTTAAAGGTGCCGTAGAATGGACAACTGTATTTACCTTGGCATAGTTGAGTAAGGAGAGTTCGATACATTGAACTGACATACCGTGAACCTCAAACACCACTGTTCCCTCCTTCATGTGCAAATCATGAGTATGCATATCTAAGCGGTAGAACGGGCGAATTACAACAGTCCCTGTGTGTGACGTCACACACGGGAGTCAAGCCCCTACATTTGCATACACCAGCTGCTGGAAACACTAACGCTAACACTCACCACTCCGTAACGTTGCTCTCCAATCTCCGACCAGCTGGCTGTTCTTCAAACTCATCGGTTTCCTCCTCCAATAAAGGCTCAAACATGTAAGGTTGGATGCCAATAGCTTCCATGGTTCATCTCTCACAGTTTCGCAAACTTCACTTACTTCTGTGGGCTCTGAGGCAGCCATGGATTGCTCCTTGTAAACCAGAGCAGAGCTCGACATAATTATTTAAATGAGCCCCAAATAAGGCCACTCAGCTCGTTTCATTCTAGGACCAAATCATAGGGTTGTAAATGGGCCTGGAAAACCCTATCTGGACATTTTTTGGATCAACCAAAGTTACATACCTTCTTTTTTTTAAAATTAGGACTTTTACATGTAGTCGAGGACTTCAGACTCTTTGTATTTGTACTTAAAAGTAAAGGATCTGAGTACTCCTTCCACCCCTGAAGTGTAATAGGGTATATTACTGTTTCAATGTTTTTTAAATGGTGAAAACATGGCTCTAAATCTTCTCCTTTTCAGTTCCCTTCTCGATTACATGATGAAGACAACTCATGAATGCATGAATCATGTTTCAAGTCGACAATAGATCAGCGTTTTAATTTTGAAATGCTGTCAGATAACGTATTACGAGCTATTGTGTGTGTTCGCCGTTATCCTATTTTACTCGACATATTGCACGTTATAGCGTTAGCATGTAGCGCTGGTGGACTGCATTACAGATGGAAACGTTTCAGTCGTGGATTTTGCTCAAAAAGTTCATAAATTCCTGCAAACTTGTGTCCTTCATCTTGTTTATCCTCGTGCACATACTGGAGACAACACTTCAAACACAACATTGGAGGAGACATTTTCTCCCAAAGCTCTCATAAGCCTCAGCTTCAAAGCTAACAGTCTCACATTGTGCTGCTCAGCTTGCTTTGTCGAAGAAACTGTGCTTCATATTTCTGCTGTGTTGTTGCAGCACTCATGTTTGATGGTCCAATTACAGAAAATGGCCAAGAGAGCTGTTTATCCAGTGTGTGTTTTCAGTGTAAAGCCAGTGATTAAATGGCAACAGATAGTTGTGCATAAATTGGGATTTTTTAACACTTTCTAGTTTTCGGTTCCTGCTGATTTTTGTGTCCATTCTGTCGCCAAATCAGCTCAGAGGTTCACAAGATCACATAAGCCCAAATTTCCATTCAGGAGAAAAGCTTTTGGATAATCCATGTGCTGTCTTTGTGTCGAATGCTCTTGTCCAGTAGCGTCAAGGAAACTGGGGAGTTTAAAGACCTTCGTTTGAAAGGGACATTGCATCCTTCATTTCTCTTCTGACTCTAAAAGTGAGCGCAGTCGGGCTGAACTCCAGAATCCCTCTGACTTAATATGAACTCAATCAAAATGGTTTCTGACTCCGGGCCTGGCTAATTGCTGGTTAATTACTTCCTCAGACACAGGTCATAGTCAGAGCCTGAGCCAAGTATTAACATTAGCTCATCTTAGCTGACAGACTCTGAACTCAAACATGACTTTTTTTTCAGCCTTTTTAAAAGACTTTGAGTTGTGTTTGACTCGGTGCTATATGGTGTATTTTTACATCACATGCGTGCTTTTGTGTGTCAGAGTGCTTTTCACATTGTAATATATCCTCAAATAATCCCTTTCACCATTTTGACACCTTGTCTGTCTAGCCTGAAAATGGGAGCAAATGCATCTTCCCGTTCCTCCTCAGATATTGATAGCAGCATTAAAGGTTTCTGATCCTCTCTTTTCTACGCTGTCAGAGCTTCACATACAAAATGACATCAACTGTGGAAGACGTTTATTGTGAGAAAAAAAAAAACTGACAGGAAGTGCCGGAGCTAATGCTAGTAGGGATAACCATTTACCAACACTTTGATATGGTTTGATGCAGAGCATGGAGGACTGGCAGAAGGAAGAAGCAGTCAGTTTAGAATAAGACACACTAATATATTGCTTATTAAATCAGATTTACATTCAAGTGTTTTGTCAGCCTAAATGTCCTTCCGTCAGAATCTGTTCTTTGCTGTATATTTTTCTACTGGCTACCATAACAGTATGGGATGCAGGATGGACAGCTTTAAAGAAAACCTTTTATATAACAGATTTTTTTACATTTAACCTCAAGAGGATGACAACTGCTGCTGTGTTGTGATGAAGAAATATGTCAAACACCTTTTTAACTTTAAAGCATTTGTGTATAAAACAAGGAAAATATGATAGGAATCTGCAGACAGTCACTGGACGTTTAATTGCAAGGAGGACATGTTGTTTTGGACCATTTTATGTGACTTAAATCTACTGAATGTGGTCGGTAGAGTAAATTAAAAATGTTATTGGAATGAAACAACTTGTTGAGTAAGGGTAAAAAATAACTAAGGGGGGATTTACTTCATTAAATGCATGTATTTATTAGAAGGATATCTTATCTCTAGGACAACAGTGTGTGTGTGTGTGTGTGTGTGAGTTCAGTTTAATATACTAAATGTAAAAGTAGTGTGGAGTTTAATATAAGTAGTAGTACACATATTTGAGTGTAGTATAAGATAAAAAGTATTCTATGAAACAACTTCTCTTCTAAGTACAATTAAACTGAACTGTTGTCGGGATGCGTTTGTGAATCAGTAAGGTCCAGTCTGACGTAGACTCCAAAGGTCTCTTTAATGAAAGGCTGCATTAAAGGTGTAAATTACAAATCACTCTGCAGATCTGAATGGTTTTGTTCTCATGCACTTCAGTAGGTACGAGAGCGAGTGAACCTGAGTTCAGTCTGCTGCTGGTTCAAGGTGTTAAGTTGAGGCCTTCACACAAGCGCTATTTACCCGTCTAATAGCTCGGCAGCCATTTATTTCTGAATGGCATTATGAATATTTCTGCTGGCCTTTTTTTAATAAGCTTTTAAAAAGAAACGCGCTGAATGATGCTCATAGTCAGAGTGGAAACTATTTACGGCTAAAAGCCTCGGATTCTGTGACGATGGTGATTTTATTAACCATTAAATATGTACTTCTTCGTCCGGGTCGTCTCCGGTACCTACTGAACACCTATCATACAAACACATTCTGTTATCTATTTTTTAATACCCTTCTTTCTTGGAATTTGTCTGAAAGCAACAGATTTTTGTTAAAGAATTACTATTTATTTGTCATAGAAGTGTTTCATTAAGTCTTGTTTGTTAATTCTTGGTCAATCGTGTTTGGCTTTATGATCGTTAAAGGATAATTATCTGTGTTTCACATTTGTACGTAATTTTTTCTTTCTGACTGTGAACCCAAAGACGAAAAGCCAATGCTCATGCTAGTGTCAAAATATTTCCCTATAAACGGCAAAAGAGAAATGTTCAGTTGGCCTAGCAATAATAATAATAATCCATTTTATTTGTATAGAACACTTTAAGTCATCTCAAGCTTCACAATTCAATGATATTACAGTTAAAATTGATCTAAGAGACATATTTCAAATAAAAAGCAGGACGTACAAAACTAGGGAGCTTAGTTAAAAAAGATTATACATGGAGATGAATAAAACTAGGGCATAAAACCAGTCAAATGTGCTGCGTAACAGGTGGGTCTTAAGGCTTCTGTATGCATTATAGGACCAGCTTGAATAAAATGTCTAGCAAAAATAGTTTCAAATGAACCTGCAGTATGAATCGAACCAAAGTCACTGCAGCTTTGTGCACCGTTGATATTAGTTTACATGCCAAACTTCTAGAAAATATGAAGGACACGCTTCAGTCGTTATGACGGTCACGTTAGCGTGGCCTGTGACCTGTCGGTGTAAATAAGATGAATGGCCCGAGGAGAAGCCAGGAAAGAATACATATGAAAGCTTATTGTGCACATATGGTCCATTAAGCACTTTCCTGCTTGTTTTTATGGCTGGTTTAATCTTTTTTAATCTGTCAGAAAATCAATTTGTTCACGTCGCTGCCAGGTTGCTGAGCGGAGCACTCCATCACGCATCCACAGACCTTGCCCGCCTGAACAAGGCATTGTGCTGGATGCTAGTCATCAGAAACTGCTTTACAGAGATAAATGAATGCTTTGATGGATGGATAGATAGGCGAGGCAACGTTCGAGAGGGACCGGAGAGGAAAGGACAAGTTCATGTGAAAGGTATATGGACAGACGCGTGGCAGACGGACAGATTGCAGCATTTACAGTATCTTCAGAACCATGCAAATCTGTTAATAATGAAACAAAATGAAGTAAATTAAACAAAGCTTTTCTGGTAATTCATAAAAAATGCTGTTATTCATTTGACTGTGTTGGTGCTATATCAAGTAAAGTCCAGTTTCATTTCCAAAAATACTGTTCAGACTTGCAGTTTTCATCTTTCTGTTTTCCAGACATAAGATGCTGCACCCCCCTATACAATAAACTGCCATGTTATGTGTATCACAATAACATCCCACACTAAATGATTTACAGCTGGTAAAACCACTATTTTCAGCCATATGAAAATGAATAATTTAACCATCTCTTACAGCCTATAGTCACACAGGATCCATCTGTCTATAAGCTCTGAGATAAACAGAGAAAGAAAAGAAGGAGGAGAGAGATTGAGTTTCTTTAAACCCCCACAGTGAACCAGTGATTATCCTGCATTCAGCAAAAACCAAATAAGTCCTGTAATTCCTCCAAAGGGCCGGGACTCTGAGAGCTAATTTGACAGAACAAGTATAAGAGAGAAAAAGTATTTTCTGTATTAATCTGTGGATTTAGCGGGAGAAAGGAAGGATACCTGGGATAAAGCAGGGGTTTGGCTGAATCCATTACACCAGTGCTATGGGATTATTAACATTGCCAGGAGTCACCGGGGCTGATAAATACCCATATGAAGACATTGCAGGGGCAGTGAAATGTGTCATTTCCTCTCCCGACAGCACGGAAAGGGAGAAAAACCATTAAAATTGCATGCAATTTATTTGTCAGCTTAGCAGGAGAAAAAAAGGAAAGTCTGTATCTCGTAAAAGTAGCTTTTTTTTTCAAAGCAGGAAGGCTATTTTCCCCTTGAGCTCCTCGGAAAAGGAATACGCCTTATTAGCCTCTGCGACACACAGAGCGTTATTTGGTTATGCAGTGAAGCCTAAAACAGAGTCGGCATTTAAAGCTGCTTCGTCCCTCCATCTCACTGAGTGATTACCTCTGTCAGACCACACAAGACACGCATTAACAGGCACACACACTTACAAAACCATGCACACACGGAGCATAAAACACCTGTCCCCTAAAACGCCCGAGAGCTCTCATCCTGCCTCTGCCACACCTCAATGTGCAGTAATTCTGGAAAAGGGCCTCTTTAAGTTTCGTGGCCATAAAAGCCAGACGCAGACTGAGCCATTTAATGGCTGCTGTGGGTGCTGGGATGCATCCGCGGCTCAGAGCAAGGAAGCATTCCTAGACCATTAGTCTAACGCTCAGATCAGGAAAAGAGCCGCCTATGATAATGTGTTTTATTCTTTGTGATGCAAATGAAAGGGCGTGGGTGAGAGGTACTCAACAAAAGCCATTTCCGGGGATGAATGGAAAAAGGAGGAAACTGAAATAACTAACAGCATCGTTAATGAGTTCTGTGCAAGAGTAGGAAGCAGTTGGCTCACAGTTCCTCCCCAGCCGCTCTCCTCCTTGCTCTCTCCTTGAACACTGCAAAACTCAGGAGGAGGACGAGGAAATGCGAGCCAGCCCTGGTGGACGCTGATGTTCTGTTAAGCCCTGACTTAATTAAAAAACATGAAAAGACAACACAAAAGCAGAGGACCCGAGGATATGCTGGTTTTTGTTCTCCCTGAGCCCTTTCCAAGGACTCTCTAAATGTTTAATTTGGCTGCAGACAGTGACATTTATCAGTAGGGTTTTTCAGTTTGGATGCTCATAAACAGCCTGCTTCCTGGATGGAGGCATCTTGGCCTGAGGGGGGAGACAGACAGAAAGTGAGATGGAGGGAGACTGACAAAAGAGAGACACAGCATCACAACCTTCTGATTGAAAGAGAGAGCAACAAACAGAGGGACAGGGGGGAAAAAAGACAATGTGATTATACAGGATTTCCAATTTGGTGCTGACTATCTTCCCCACGTCTATCCATCCTTAAAGTGTTTGCTGGGAATTAAATGAGCAAAAGAGGTGGCAGTATCCTTTCAGAGAGACATTTCTCAGAAGCATAGCTGCCTCTTCAGGCTCAGAAAGTCAATGCTGGAGCTAAACAAGGTTCCTAATTAATCCTGTAGTATTTTGAGTAGTGTGTCCCAATGTGAAGTATGGCAAAAGGCATTATAAGCAAATGGATGCTTGCACTCATAAGGGTAAAAAAAGTTGGGTGTGTAATGATGGATACTTCTCAAAACTAAACGATCGCCATCTTGGCTACGTGACGTGAAGTTGTGGATCCAGTAAGAACTGTAGGCCTACAAATAAAGGCTATACATGTAGGGTTTTTCCATATTAAGTACGTACCACCAAGTCTAGTGTGGGCAAGAATTCATCGTTAACTTTCTAGGATTGAAATGAGAGGTCTTTAATCATTTTCTACCAACAACAAATGATAACATTGTTAGCTTGCTGGCTAACAGTGGCTATCATCACTTCTGGTTAGGGCACAATAGCCATGTATGATTTGAAACAACGCTACTAGGTTTAAATTCACGCACTGAACAAGCCCTTCCATCTGACAGGTAATGATAGCTCCGTCTCACCAGAAACACACTTACCTTCCACTTTTCTGTATCTAACGAGGGTTCGCTACAATGGTCGTAAAGTAAAGTATACGACCTGTGTTATGATATAAGGGTCAAGCAGCGGCAGATCGCCTGTACCTTTTTTTAAGAGAGAGAATGGTTGTGGCGTGTGGATGTATGTGCCTGGAGAAGTGAACAGAACAGCAACAACAATAGCGTATGCATAACAGGTTCATAATAAATACAACGGCTTCCAAAAGAAGAGCTTGCCTGTCTACCTTATTTAGACAAAGTGGGTTTTTGAACCCGAAGCCTGTCGCTCCGGCCCTGGAAGACTGCAGAGAGTCCTCCGCTGTTTTCCTTGACTACGTTCTGTGTTAAACGTGGGAAGAACGTTTAACGCGTGATCTACGTAGAAGGGTATCCTATCCATATTGAGACACAGCAACAGGTTTTTTTTGAAGGCCATGGCACTGTAGCCTAAACTGTAGCACAAGGATAAAGGTAATGTCGTATTCAGGTACTTTAGGGAAGCCCTCACTTTTTGCAAAGCACATTTGAAGGCTTGTTTTTTGTTTGTCATTCATTGTGTACCTACTGGAAGGCCCTGTTTGATCAAATTCTACATTACATTACATACATTTTTAAAGGGGTTTCCCTATGGCATGGATTTAAATAATTAGACATTAAACATCACAAGATATTTGTGTGCCATATGAAACGGTTCAAAATGCTTTGGTATCCTCGAGCAGATTTTTGACAGACGGTATGTAGGATATCTTAAATGTTTCCTTTCCTTCCTCCTTATAGAATCTATTTGCTGTCTGACTTCACACAAAAGGCTTGTAGGCTTCCATTGTAGCGAACCCTCGTTAGATACAGAAAAGTGGAAGGTAAGCGTGTTTCTGGTGAGAGGGAGCTATCATTACCTGTCAGATGGAAGGGCTTGTTCCTTTTGAAACGGGGATGGCTACTCCAAATGACTTATGCTTATTTGCGCCCCCACATCCCTCCCACTCCTCCGCTCTCCAGTCTACTTCCTCCAGGCATACATTTCCTCCTCTCCATTCACATGTCAGTTCCTCCCTCCGCAATCTTTCCCCCCCTCGAGATTTATTCAGGAATACGAAATGAAATCCTCTCGCACTTTTGACTTGTATTAAACGCCTTCATTCAAAATGAGGCTTGCAGAAAAGACTTCCACTGAGGAGGTGTCAGGGCAGTCTGTTAACACGTACACTCGCCTCAGCCCTTCATCATAACACACACACACACACACACACACACACACACACACACACACACACACACACACACACACACACACACACACACACACACACACACACACACACACACACACACGTGATGTGACCTGACCTGTCAGACGGCGGGGTAAACAAAATGAAGGGGGCAGCGGAGGTTACAGACCAAAGAGGTGGATATTAATCCTCAAGGCCTCTTCAAGATGACAAAAAGAGGCTTGGAGTGAAAAAAGCTCCACTATGTCTCTTATGTTATTCCATTATGGGTCACATTAACCCTCTCCACCTCGGCTCTTAGCATCAAACTTTCAGCAAGTTCTAAGTTTGACGAGTGTGGAGGCATTAAAACGAAATGTCTGCAATTTTCTCCTCATGGGGGAATTTGCATCCGGCTGAGTGTCCTTCAGAGTAGTCATAGCCCAGCGCCCTGCTTCAGAGCCAAGTCATGATTAAAGGTACAGTCATCAATCGAGCAGCAACATCCTTCTCACTTGTCATTCAGCATCATACCTGAACCGTTATTTCTGATTATTTACGATTGGATTAGCCATTAGTGCCAGTCTTAGTGCGGTTTGATTGACATTGTATTAAAATCACCCCTCAGTGCATTCCAGAAACAGCTGACTGCGACTTTAAGACGAGGTGTGTTTGTGAGACTGATGAATCAGCGTTGCATTCAGCAGCCAAACAGATGTTGTTCCCCTCCTGTTAGCAGAGAAATGCCTACGGTGTCCTGCACGGGACATTTGGCACCCTGATGTCTGTCATCATTCATCGTGAGAGGGTTTCCAATAACAAGGGCTGACAGGGGGCATTTTTTGAGCACATTATCCACAGAGAGGCGCGTACATAATGCATGGTGCTGCCATGAGGCACGCGAGGCAGAAAGTGGCCCCTGCTCAGTGTGAACTTTCCTGCAGTCCTTGGAAAAGAATCTTGTCATCAAATGTTTGGGATGCTGGTACATGTCTGAGCAATGCCTTTGGGCTGTGGGTGTTTTTCTTATTTACGGAGCTTTCAAGAGTTGTGGGGTTTTTGTTGCACTTTGTGGCCTCAGAGAAAGATAAAGAAGGATGTAAAAGAAACTCCTTTGCTAAAATATCCTTTTTTCTTGCTCTGAAAAGCCAACCGCTGTCTGTGCCGTCTCCTCCTCAGCAGCAGGCACTCACTGCAAAGTGCGCAGGAGAAATTGACTTCTACATACTTCCTTTCATATGATATTCGAAGGGTAGCCGTATAAATGCGGGGAAAATGGAGCAATGGACGAATAAGTAGAGACAGATAGACAGAATGAAAGCATCAGCTCTTTAACAGAGGAGTCCTCCCATGGGAATATGTAAATAGTTTCACTTAAGTGCTTGAACTAAAAGAGACGTGAGGGTGAGTGAGAGTGCCATTAGCAGGGAATAGATGCATGCTGGTTAAAAAACTGTGCGTCTATAAGCAAAGATTTCCTGCGTCAAACTTCTGCCCTGTCATTTAATGATACGTAAAAGCCATCTGGTATTAAAAGTAGACAGATTAAACATGCCTTTATTAGCGTAAAACTGTTTAAAAATGGAGCCTTATAGCTGATGCAATTCAAACGCAGTAGTGCAGAACCTAAAGTAACAAGTCCTGTGGTGCCACTTATAATCAACTTTTAAAACATTTCCTGGTTTATGTGACTTGTGAAAGGATGTGGAAGAATGGTAGCATTTTGGGTCGTGACTTACTATTACAATTATCCTTATTTTGATCTTTTTTATATCCAAAATGCGTCCTTCATCCTCCCTCCTTGTCAGAGCTGAGACAATTGTACTCAGCATGTGTGGCTTCCTGGTGTTTCACAATAAAAACATCTGGAAAAAACACAGGTGTTTAATTAGGAAAACATCTAACTTTTTAATTAACTTTAATAATGTCTCTATTTGTTTGTCTGTCTCTCTCGGATTTGTCTGCACCAAAATACGTCTTATTTCCATTTCTTCATCAGGACATCTGGACCTAATAGTCTTGTGTTTGTTCTGCCAGATTTTCCATTTGTCTCTCACTGCAGATTTCATTATTGCATGGCTACAGTTAATCTGTTTCTGTAGGTTATCCAATGACTCCTATGTCTACTTGCTTCTTAGTTTGACCTGCTAGAGGTGTTGGAGGTCCGGAAGCATGACCCTGTGTTTCAGTATTCTCCTCTAAGGAGAACGAGTCTCTCCTTGTAGTTGTGTGCAAGGTCTTCCCGCTCTTCAGTGTTCCTCAGCTCAGCCTTGATGCTTCTCTTCTCAGCATCTACCCTTTTGCTTACACATCTGGGAAATTTCCTCAGTACCTTTTGGGACTCAAGGGAGTTTTTCCAAGAGGATTAAGAGTTTTTCCTCCTACTCCTTAAGCAGAACCTTCATCACAAGGCTCTTCTTCTCTCAGAGCAGTAAAAGTTTCTCCTCCTCCCCAGGCAACACATCCTCATACGATTAGCATATCAGACAGAAATATATAACAACATTATTATGCGTTCCTTTACAAATGTCCAGAAACGTGTGTGCATTTCTTTTCATTTAGCATCTGTATTTAGGCACCACAACTTGGTTAGCTTGATGAACTGACTGTGGTTTAGGTCTAGTATGAAAATGATAAGAAACGTACATCAGATCTGGTTCAGGACACCATTTTTTGGGGGCTTCTTTTTCCCCTGATATCTTCTATACACATACTTCTTTGCTTTCTATATTTCACAATTGGCTTAAAGACACACGCATTGACTCTTTGGGATATATTCCAATCAGAGCACATTTACGTCATTTAAGTTTAGCTGCATACAGTGTAAAAGAAAAGCTCAGGAATCAAATGGCAATAGAAAATAGATGTTAGAGCATCCTTTAAAACAGCATCAGGTTGGGTTCTGTGTTGCACATACTTTGGTCTGTAGATTACAAATGTGTTTATGTGCTGGTATAAGCGGTAAAATGAAGACCTTTGTGACATTTCGCCTGCGTGTACTTCTGGTACTTTCAATGAGATCTAGACATTATTTTTTAAAGCACATACATACTCAAACACCTCCTCCTATCTCTGTTTTCCTTTACCATGTCTCAAGACCTTTGCTCGTTATGTTGGATTCCCTTACATCTGACATTTTCCAGCTTAGTTAGCCAACACTCTACACCGAGGTATAAAGGATTAAACACACACTGGAGTTTCTTGTGCATGTGTATACTCTCAGCATTTCAACATTAAATTGAAAGCATGTATTGCACGCTGGGGTAATCATAATTTGTCCGGGGCTAATAGTTGTTTCAGTCTTTGGGCTACGTTCTGTCCCAGTGCACCACATCAACACAAAAAGGCGTTCTCCAAAGTCTACTTCGCCTATAATTGAAGTAATAATTGGGACACAGGAAGGTCAACAGAATTGCTTATTAGCTTTCACTCCAACTCCAAGACTTTCTGTCCAGCTGCCTTTTTTTTAATGTTATGTATGCACGGCTAAATGTAGCATTAGTGGAGCTCTAGAGAGCAAGGTTTGACATTGATGACTTTGTTAAGGGGAACATATGTTTGAACAGATCGCCCCCTCTATAAATATAGGCTGCATTCAATCCCCACGGCCTGATGGCTGCCGGCAATGTATGTCTGCATGACATTAAACAGAAAGAGAGCAAAGGGGGGTAGACAGTGTGAGTGTGAGGGAGAAATGCACAATGAGGGGAGAAAGGGCGACCGTCTGAAGTGTTTTCACACCTAACCTCAGGTGGAAAACTTTTGTTTGTGTGGTACAGTTGACATTATTCTAAATTGAGCTCATAGCCAAAGGGCCTAATGGACACACTTGTGACCTTCCTGCAATTAAACCCCAGCTATAGAATGACTTTGACTCTCTCACAGGTTCTTGGCAACCATTTTCTAATTAAAAAACCTCTCATCGACATAAAATCATTGCTTTTAAGGGACTATTGATTATTGATTACAACCGGGATATTTGGGACCACAGGTGCAAATGAGCTGTGGAGCTAACCTTGGCACCTTTTTTAAAGATAGAGGTTTTCCAGATGTCAGGTTGATTAATGGGCTCTGTCGCCAACAAATACACAAGATATTGATGAGCACAGGGATATCAGATGGTATCACAGGTCTTTAAACATCACACTGTTTAGAAGTAGAGTTTCACACAGATGCAGAATTTTAACTAAAGCTAGGAATGTCTCTCTCAGTAAAGTATGTCCTTCACATATCTCAGGAATGACTTCAGGCCAAGTGTTCATACGGAGTTGAGGGTTATAACGGGTCCAAATATTTAACTGTACAATGCTCAGTTATACATTGTTAATTTCATGTAATATTCAGTTTCTTTAGCTTTACTAAGGGCACTGTTACTACCCAGCTCAAGGGGGGAAAAGGGAGGGCAACACAAACCAACGAACAGACAAATCTATACAGAGGAACGAGGCGTCTGACACTGACAAAGCCAAAGCCTAAACTGATGCAGCATTAAAGAAATCCAACTATAAAGCTAGAAATGTCTTTCTACCTGTCAGTAAAGTATGTAGGTATGTCCTTCACATATCTAAGGAATGACTTCAGGTCAAGTGTACATACAGACTTAAGCTGGGGTGCAAATATTTAACGGTGCAATACACATGCTTTACTGTCTTCATTAATGGAACACCACTTCCTCTTTTAATTTCTCTTAACATCTTTCTCTTTCAGAACCAGAATCAGAATACCTTTATTCGTCCCACAGAGGGGACATTTACAGCAAAGAGAGCCAAAGACAGCTTAATATTACACCCAAGATACAAACATATATACAAAAATGACACAGTTTTACAAAATACACAAAAACAGACCTCATAAAACAGTTCTGAGGTATAGCAGCCAGATGTATATTGCAGTTATTAATGGTATATACATTATATATACATAATTGGTATCGCTAATTTTCTTCTTTACCACACACACATTGAGTATGCCGATTACCTTACAAAAGAATATTTTTAACCGCAGTGCACATCAGCTGTAATCTGTGCATCGTGCTTTCATTCCTCTCACTTTCCTCCTGTATGTTGCAGCATTGGATTTTGAGTGGTGGGTAAATGAACAGCGTTTTCCAGTGTGAGCAGATGGTGAGCATTGAAGTGCCTGTTGACAGGTAGCCTATAGCTTGTTGTCTAAGCTGCCGTTATCACACACACAAAGCGAGATGGTACACACACACACACACACACACACACACACACACACACACACACACACCCCGCAACAGCTTTGAGCTCTAATTGGTACCCAGAAGGGTTTGATGGAGAGAGAGCGGGAGAAAGAGTGGGAGAGGAAGAGAGTGGTATGAAAGAGGAAATGAACATCAAAAAACACACACTCCAGCTGGTCAACTATTTACCTCCAAAGCACGGAAGGAGAGAAATCACATTCAATGCTGAATTTTGTTGAATGGAAAACCTACAAGATAGAATTAATGAAGTAAGCAAACGTGTGAACTGCTCTGAAGCATTAGTTTGAGCCCCTGAGATATTAACAGAGACAGCTGTCACAGAATCACAGGATATGTCTGTCTGTTATTCTGTGCTTTTGTTAATGTATTCTTCAAAGCGATAACTCACACATTCATTGTTGATTTAATTTTGAGAGATCCTTGGTGATGATTTGCTTTAGCTGTGAAAGCGGTTGCCAGTTAAACTGTGTCTTTTCCCACCTATGACTCTGTCGGGGTTTGATGGTTTTTCTGGTAGCTTTTGTATTTTATGCCTCTTTTCGACATGTCTCCATGCTGTAATGTTCAAAGAGCTCTTTATGTGTCTCATACTGCCTGTGCTGCAGCACCTCTTTTCACCCTCTGTCTGAAACCAGAGCCCAGTCTGCTCTGATTGGTTAGCTGCCCAGCTCTGTTGTGATTGGTCAACTGCTTAGAGATGTCCCGCACCTTAGCCTATCGCGTACAATGTGTTGGAGCGCTAGCCAATGGAAGTGCAAGTGTTACATAGTGATGTCATTATCATTATATTATTCGGGGAGTAAACAAAGGAGTCCAATCTGAGTATGACGGAGAGAATCTTTGGAATTTTAGCCTTTGCATACCATTTACATGCACTGAATCTATAACACTTAAGGGAAAACTCACAAAAGTATAATAGGCCCCTTTTTTTATATGAATGTCTCTTACAAGCTATGGTACGATATATCATTATAGAAAAATATTTCAGATGACAAAAGCTATTGATAACATAACATAAGTTAAAGCGTTTCCTGTTAGTAGACATTATTATTATTAGCATAACTTGAAGTTTAAGTCAAAACACATTTACCATTTATTAAAGATGGTTATTGTGCTGGAAACTTCTGAAGCAATGGAGACGAAACAGAGAGACGCTGGAGAGCAGGAACTTGATGGCAAAACACCGTTGGGTTTATTCGGAGTTACGGCCGGAGAATTGACAAGACATGTACTGCAGACACGAGTTGCCACAGCGGTTGCCAAACCAATTCTGAAGATCTCGACAATAGGAAGAGGTTTTAACTAGTCCCAAATGGATATTCAACATTCTTCAAACGCCAGACTAACAGAGAAAACAGCACCTGCAAAGCCGTAGAGCCAGGTCAAAGGAGGACAGAGAGAAGAGATGCAAAAGAGCTAAGGATTTACAAGCTCACACAAAATATTCCCTAACAGTTATTATAAAGTGTTGTTGTTGAGTTACTGTAGAAAGTCAACACACCTCAGCTCTTGTCGTCACTATTTGTTGCAATCAGTCTTCAGTGTTTGTCGCTGTCACATTGTTTTCACAGAAGAAGTTGAAGTTTGTTCCCCTCGGGGGGCATGTGAACTTTCAGCCAGGAGAATTCATGTCGACATCAGCCTTGTGAAAAGTTCCCACAACAAAACTTCCCCTGACGGCGTGCAGGTCAGCTCCATTAAACTCAATTCAAACCAAGGTAAGGTCAAAGATGGCTCATAATTACTTCCTCGATTTAAGAGCTGTCGGCTGAGTATCATTGCTGTCCATGGAGCTGGAAGCAACAACACTGGTGATGGACTCACTGTAGGAGTCTCTGCAGCATAATAACAGCTGAGATGCATGTGATTGGCTGTTGTTGACTGCTAAATGATCAGGGTAGGTGTGTAATATATTGTATTTGCAGTATTAGATAATCAATAGATATCCATTTGGTTCATCTATAGCTTTTTTCCAGAGTCCACCTGCTGTTTCCACAGTTAAGAACGAACCTTCATGTTTTCCTCTTTACAGAAATGAAGAAAACACACCATGATAAAACCAATTGCTAGTTCTAGGACGGATAAATCCTCTGAAAAGAAACCACCAATTCCACCCCAAACGATAAAGCGGCAGCCTTTAAACAGCAGAGCTTGGGGCATGGGGCTGATTTATATCACCTTGCATGGGATTTCAGTGAGCACCATACGGTCAAATGTATGTTTATTAGCCTTACTTAATCAGGCGCACAGCAGAAAGCCAAACAAAACTGAAGGACAAAGGATTAAAATAACCAAAAGAGCATGCAGCATTAGAGTCACGGTCGTTACCAAATAGTGAATGTGAGACTTCTTCCAATTAAGCTGATCTGAGAAAGGGCAAATAAAGTGTGTTTGCTTGACTCATCACTAACAGCATGGGGTATTAGTGGCAGCTTGCCCTCTGCTTCTGTGTTTACAGCTCAGAGTGACTCATCAGAGGAGCAGGAACATCTCCACAGCTGACGCTTTTCAGTTTCCAGCTGACCTCGCCCCACAGGTTTCCTATCATGCTGAAAATCCTTTTTACTTTGACCTCTCCCTGTTCGCCCTTTAGTAGAGTTTCCGAGTGTGTGTGTCTGTTTTTTGTGCAAGCATGACATTATGAAGCATTGTGCAGAATTGTGTGTGTGTGTGTGCGCGCTTCACAATCCAAGCTTTCGGCCAAATGCTGCATGGAGAAGCTTCATTTGTGTGAGTGGCCGTCTGAGGGCGGTGTTAAGTGTCCTGGAGGGTCTCCAAGGTCATCACACACACAGACACACACATGGACACACACAGAGAATTTCGGGATGCATTTGTGGAGCGTCCTGGAGGGACTGCGGGGTCGTTACTCTTCTAATGGGGCCATATGGTCACAAAACAAACACAAACTGTTCCTCCTGCCTGCCTGCAATAAGGTCATGAAGTCTCATTCAGATGGAGGGACGAGCCAGAGGATGGGGACTCGACTCTCAGGGAGGGAGGTCAATAACGTGCTCTCGTATACACCGATGTTTGGATTCTGAGAGATGTGACGTACCATCGGTACAGTAATTACTCTGCTTAAAGTGCTCCAGTATTTTAATAACTTCAATCTGATGTATCAACCTCATGCTTTTCATTATACTTGATTTCTTTTTGGTTAGATCCAAGATTCAAAGGCTTTATTGTTATATGCACAGGAGTAGTTTTGGAAATGGCCTGCAAATGCTAAAATCCCTGTATTTCCATTGGACTCTTTGTTTACTTCTGTTGGCTAAGGGGTGGGAGCCGACCAGCTAATATTTCCTTTACAAGTCCCTGGCGGATCCTGCAGTGCCACATACAATGAGCTTTTCTAATTCCTTTACAAAGTATTTTTTTAAACTTGGCATTAAAGTTGAAAAGTCCTAAAAACCTCGATTTTAAACTGAGCAGTGCAAACTTCATGAATATACTCGACACTAATTACAATCAAATGTATTAAAGTGCTTCAATATAAGTTGAATTACCATTGGTACAGAGCAACAGCATGGGTTTCATATTCTTCATTTAAGCTTTTTACAGAACACCATTTCAGATGAAATCCCCTTTTTATAATCAGAAACATTTTGACTTGCAACTGAGATTTAATTCGTCTACATTTGTTATAATAAAATATATTTACTCAAACTCCAGCTATGGTGCCATCAATACATACTTGATGGTTATGGCGTGTCCGATGCAGAACCTGCTTCAAGTATTCTGTGGTATTTCCATATGCAGTGTGGTTTAGCTATATGGAAATAATTCTATCTTCACGAAGAAAAACGTTGCTTCCCTGTAGTCAGCACAGACTGTAAATAGTAAAGGACAACATTAGCATAATATTACTTATACAGAAAAGAGAGTACAGCTGTGTCCCAAATCCTTAACACCTCAACTCTGAGCAGGTCTTAACTACGTACCGTGTTCACCAGGGAATAGTCGTATGCACGGTAATAAAATAAACATCACCCTGAATGCTGTTACCATCCAAAATGCCAAGCCAAATGATAAACCTGCGAAAGAAATAAAATAAAATGTGCTCCGGAGAGATCCCGGGGGGAAATGGAACATAAACATTACTTGTGAAATGATATTGGCCGTGGCATTCCTACTGTTACTGGTTGATTGAAATCTGCCTGGCCACATATTGCATCAGTACTTTTATTTAGCAAGAAACCAGGGGGGGACTTAAGCAGCACGATGCACATGAGATATCAAGGGTAGAAGCAGTATTACAAATATAAAAGCTAAACTATTAGAAAAAATCGGCAGAGGCTCGTTCTGTAGGGACTTGGCTCGGGAAACAGAGGGGTCGCCGGTTCAAGTCCCGGACAGACCAAAGGAAGGAGTGTGGACTAAACTGGAATAGTTGCCCAGTGCTCCTAGTATAACAATGGGTTAAATGTGGGCTGTGTGCATGCACATGTGTTTGACATATAGAGGGTTTCATTTGTTCGTTTCATTTCAGGGTAGGAAAAAAGAAAATAGAGGACATTTGGATAAAATCAAGATATCTCTAGCACTGTAGCAAGGGATAAGTGCAATTAACCACCATCAGTAGCTTTACCTTTTATATTGCAGTCATCAAAACATAAAGCACTTACATCCAGAGGAGTGTCATGACCCTTAGAGCTTAACGAAGAAACTACTCTAAGGGTAAAACCTGTAACAGTTCTGTGCGTGTTAGTCCCTGCTGCTGGTGTTTTGTTTGCCTGTGATGCTTTTTATTATGTTGATTCCGGCCCTGCCTTCATCTCCTCCGTGTGATACTCTTTTCATAAACTGCAGTTTACAGCGTCACACCTTGCTGTATTCTGGCGCTCAGTGGTCGGTACGATTGCTCTTCCAGTCGGTTACTTGTGTTGAGATGCTGAGTGGAGTGGAGCTGTTCAAGGTGCTGAAGCAGGGCGGCAGTACATGGGAGAGCGTACACGGTGTCTGTCAGCACAGTTTCCTCTGTAGCAAGTTCACAAAATTCCTAGCGTTGCTTTTGTAGAGTTGTGTCTTTGTGTACAGTGGGAGAAGATTGTGTTTGTTGCCCTAAATCTGTGGTGTTTAAACCATTTGAACCTGTATAGCTGTGGCATAAATGTAGAGCATTGAATCACCATTAATTGCAGATATTTCCACAGTTAATGTATTGAATCTGTGGCTGAAAACCTGTAAAGCCACAACAGATACTTACTAAATGTGTTGTATAATTTGTACACTGTTGATGTGGGGTCTATAGGGGAGGAAGGCTTTTGTCAGTCAAACCATATTGAGGACCATACTGTGTAGCTCCATGCTGGGCATCTGTCAAAATATCCAACAAATTGCATTACAAACTGGAGGTGTGGGGGCTGAACGTTGTTTACAGTACCAGGCTGAGATTGTCTAATAGAAATGCATGATAGGAAATGTAGGATCCAGCATTTCTCTGGAGCTCGTCCCAAACTAGGAATTAAAAGTGAGGATATCGTTGCTTTGCTGTATTGATTCTAACCGTTCGGTTCTTAACGGGTCTTGGGAGTGCCCTAACTTTATATAGGTGCAATCCTCTTTAAGAGCACCTGTGTGCCCGCTCATAAACACACTTATGTGTAAAGGCGCTTCAGGGACTCTTCAAGAGGCTCCTGGTTTGGTGCGGATGGATCGGTGTTCAGTTGAGAAGGTTTATGTTAGCCAAATACTGCAAATTGATAGCTGCATGTATGGTTTCACAGGTTTTATTTTGAGCCTAAGATTAACTTCTAACTTCCAGTATTTAATTTTACTGGATTATCCTCTGGTTGCTTCTTAGTTTCATCTCTTTCTATATATGCTTTCGGTGTATATCACTGGTGTGGACGGGTCGTTGCTCAACTAATACGGTTAAAACGGACATCTTTAATCATCTTCGGGTTCATATTTGTATTTAGTGTATGTACTGTGACATGTCTCCATGCTTTCATGTTCAAAAAGCTCTTTATTTTGCTCATACTGCCTGTGCTGCAGCACCTCTTTTCACCCTCCGTCTGAAACCAGAGCCCAGTCTGCTCTAGCTGGCCCGCTCTGTTGTGATTGGTCAACCACTAGAGATGTCCCGCCCCTTCGCCTATCACGTACAATGTGTTGGAGAACCATCCAAAAGCCAGGTATAATATAAATATACAGACATACACTTTTTTTTACATTTGGCCACTTTCCTCTCCATACAAAATGTGAGCAAGGCGCCCTTAAATATCCCATGACTCGTATCAACCAATAATTTCATGCTTCTGCCCTCATGACGGCTCAGATCCTTTAGAATTGTGACCGTAAATCACCTGTACGCTTCCAGAAAGAGCAAGTTGGTTCTTCAGTCTGCTGTGAGTGCTGATTCTTTCCGAGATGAGCCTCCAAAGTAAATGACAAAGTAGAAGTGAACAGAATAACCATCGGAATGAATTATTCATGTGAACGCATCAAACTCCATTACTCCTTTTTGTAGGAGAAGATGTGAGAGATTAAAACTGGGATGTGATACTGGTGAAAATGTTCTTCCTCTCCCCAAGGAGGGGAAATTTGATGTCACTGTCGCACATATCGTAGTTTTAATACCTTTAGGCTTATTCAGAAACTTTGGAAGAGATATGTCAAGTGTAAAGCAAGTTCTTGTTTTACAATGCACATTTAAAATATAAGTTTGACTGAAAGATAAGCAAGAGTTATTTGGGATAAGAGGATATGTACTATACATTTGATCTTAAATGTTAGCTTCTGTAGAGCAACTTTCGGCTGGTTATCCCTTTTGTGCTCTTCCCTTTCCTGTCGTCTGTTAAATGTGTTTGTGCATGTAAAGGGTCTGCAACACGCTAAAATCTCAAACTGTCCTTCCAGGCGGAGTTTCCCCCCCCCCCCCCCCCCCCTCCCCATCTGAACCGCCTCCATTGGACTCCTTTGTTTACTCTGTAACATAATGACATCACTTCTATTGGCTATCGCTCCAACACATTGTACGTGATAGGCGAAGGGGCGGGACATGTCGAAGCGGTTGACCAATCACAACAGAGCCGACCAGCGTACCAATCAGAGCAGACTGGGCTCTGGTTTCAGACAGAGGGTGAAAAGAGGAGCTGCAGCAGAAAAATAAAGAGCTTTTTGAACATTAAAGCAAGTAAACAAGTCACATTAGAGGCACAAAACACAAATATGAACCTGAAAATGATTAGAATAGGACCCCTTTACTATGAATTGAGGCTTTTATGGATATCTGGATATGGACATGACACACCTGACCACTTGGTGGGGTTGTTAGTCCAGCTATTCTCTGGCAGGTGAAAGGGCAATATAGGGCGTTACATAGCAGTCATCCAGTTTGTGGTTGTAAAACACTTGTAGTTGAACAAGAAACTGTCACTACACTCTGAATTGTTGAATAACTGAACAACAAATCCCCAGACATGAAAGCCAAATGACATCAGTTCATGCATATTAGGATTCTGTATAAAAAAACCAACAGCGATATCCTCTCTGGAATAATAATTTAACCGTGCTTGACACCATCTGTTCCTCAAAAACAAGGTGAGAGCGTCCACAGGAATACGTTTAATATCACAGTAATGGAGATTAGCAGTGATTAATGTGGGGTGACAGTAGATAATCGTGTCAATATTTCTTTATTCAGATTTTCTACTGTTCCAGTCCAGAAACAACAAAGTGACTAATCATAATAATGTCAAAGGCGGACTTTTAATAGATGCATTGGAAATGATATACCCCTCGGGGTGAACGGGTTATTGCTCATAAAGTGAAATCATCTGCACTGGCAATTAAATCAGATACATTTAAGAGACGTCTAGATAATGCAGGCATGGAGAAAAAACGGTCAAATGCACGGTAATTGCAATAAATTCAGGAGTTCGAGCAAGAATAAGTTAAAGAGATTATCAAAGTGGTGTCTGTGTCTGGAGCGGGGAGTGGGATGGACCCCTGCAAGTATTACGACATTTCATCCATTTTAATTAAACCGGCTCTGGGTTGAGTGAGGAGCTTGACCCTGTCCGAGATGCTTTGCATGAAACATTGAAAGACTCAAACCAATAATGCTTTAATCCATCTCCTAATACTCTTTGTGACTTCCCTATAGCACAAACACTTCCTACTGAAGACAAATGTATAAAAAAACGGGTCCCAAACAATTTCTAAACCTCTGTTTTAGCTGGGCACTGTGGTTTTTAGCAGATCATTAGTCAAACAGGAGTAAGTAATGCATCTGCTATATTCCAGTGGTGGATTAATTCACATTTTGTGCTCTAAAGAGAGTTTTTCCAGCAGCAGCAGCAGCGTGGTGTATGTGGCTCAAAATAAACTGCAGTGAGTGTGTTCATGGTAATGGAACATGTCATCCATTGCAACAGCGTGGCCGTGGATTTAATAGTAACTGGACAACAATGGAGGGCCATATAGCCCTGAAGGAAAAAGCTGTGTGTGTGTGTGTGTGTATATATATAGATAGAGATATATAGATATATATATCTATCTATCCCAATGCTGCGTTAGCTAACAGGAATGTATGTCTGAAGTATTGTTATACGTTATTTTTAAAGGGTTAACTGTTATTTTTATTTGGGGCGGCTGTGGCACAAGATATAGATGTTTGTTCTCTTATTGGAAGGTCTGTGGTTTGATCCCCGTCCCCTGCAGTCAACATAACAAAGTGTCCTCAACTGTTTTACATGTAGGAAGTGTTCCACTTAACCCCAAATTGCTCTCATGGCCAACAATGTACATGTGTGTGAAGTGCTTTGAGGGGTTGCAAAGACTGAATTTAAACGCCATCATTTTTCCATTTGGTCAACATGTTGAGCACTCTGGGATGTACACAGACACATTTACTTTGACACCTATAACACAAGTAAACTCTATCGTCCGGAGAGCCTATTCCCTGTTGGCCTGGGAAAAACTGTGTGTCCCTTGACGGTTAGCCCGCTGGCCCAAAGGGGACGCTAGTTGCTCGCTAAGGGAGTGTGTGTGTGTGTGTGGGTGTGGGTGTGTGTGTGTGAGAGAGGGGCAGAGGCGATGGACAGGCAGAGGAACGGATGACATGTAGTGTATGTATTTGTGTGTTTACCATGGAAGTAAATGTTAAATTACAGTACTACAGGCACATGTGTGTGTGTGTGTGTGTGTGTGTGTGTGTGTGCGTGTGTGTGTTTGTGTGTGCGTGAGCTCCAGCTGCTGTTTCACGGCAGATTAAAGCCTCCCGTGGTCAATTTGCTCTCCTAATGTCAGGTCCCCTCCAAAGCCTGGAATCACCCGTAGCCTAGCAACCGTGGCCACAGCTAAGGGAAGCGCAGCCATGCATGCAAAATTCCACCTGCTTAGGTGTGTGTGTGTGTGTGTGTGTGTGAGCCTATATTTCTGAAGGAGGGTATTTTTGTACGCTTTTAATCAGTGCAATGTGCAAAAAAATGCCTCTGTCTTTTGTGAGCAACCTTTCCAACTGTGTGAAAGCTTTAGTATGTTATTGGTCATATTTGCACAAACACAAATAGCCTTTTCCCAACCCTTAATCATCTTTTTATCCCACCTTTTACACTTATGTTGGAAGATAAAGTGCAGCTAAGCTTGGTGAAATGTGTGGCTCTTAATGTCTTTCATTTCTGTAAAGCACTTTGAATTGCCTTGTGTTGAAAGGTGCTATATAAATAAACTTGCCTTCCCTTCGAAGATACAACATTTGCAACACTTGCAGGGGTATCGTCTTGATAAAAATAGTAAAATGTGAATTAAAAAAAAGAATCTGCCTGCTCACACAACAGGTTGACTCATTCAAAACAATAAGATCTCCTTCCCTTCATTCCTGTGATCATAAGAGACCATTTCCCTATTATTCAAATTGGCCAATTAGGTCACTTCTCTGGAATGAGGGTCAACTACAAACTAACCTCCTTTTCCTCACATTTAACAAAATCAGGAGGACCTTTTCTATATATTTTTTGAAAGATTGCCTGCTTTTCCTCTGTTTCTGTGTTTCATCACCTTAAATCCCCCCTCTCTATGTTTTTACTTTTACTCCACTCATCTTCCCTCATTCCCACAATGTCCACGTCCAGCAGGACTCTCATGGGAGAGTGCTTTGTTTCTGGGCAGCTGTAAATGATCTCTGTCCTCCATGTTTTTGTATGTTTAGATCTCTGATTTTGGGGCCACGTTCCTACCCTTAGTAGGTATTTCATGGATTGGAGTGCTGGGTAGCTTGAGGCGAAAATGTTGATGCATATTCCCTGGATAGCAAAATGAATCAGGAATGAGAGAGAGAGAGAGAAGTGAGGGGCGAGAGATCAGCATCACGAACCAGCTGGTCAAACCCCTCAATATAAAACACGTGGGGTATCCTATTTATGCAGGATTTCCCCAAACACTGAAGATGTTGGTGTTTTTTTAAAAAAGAATTAAACAGAAAGGGAAGAATATAAGCAGGTTGAACAATCGTGTTAAAAAACATGCCTTTTTGTTAAATAATTGTCAATACATGTGTGTTTTCTGTACTTGAAAGACATTTATAATTAAAGTAGGGTATCTGTACCAACACCCAGGTATCAAAGGAAAAAAACTAATCACGGTTCGTTGAAACACTGAAGATGTTTTCGAGCATAACAGAGACTACAATAGACAATTAGATTAAAAAGAATACAAGGTTAAAGTGTTTGTTCGTTTGATTTACAATAACCTTATTCTTTTCCCGCTAAATACACGTCAATGAAAATGATTACGACCGAGATTCGGGTAACATCTTTATTTATAAAAAGAGTCAAAAAGAAATCAGGATTCGTTCAAACACTGAAGACTATCTGTTGATGTTTGGTTCATCATAAAGAATCACAGAGAAGGGAAAGAATAAACTAGGTGCAAAACACACCCGGTTAATGGGATAACTAACAATAGGTGTCAATACATAATTGTAAAGTAGTGTGTCAGTACCCTAAACTCAGGTATCAAAGAATCACCCGGTTAGTGTGAGTTCATGCAATTTACTATAATCTATTTAAATAGCTTTTTTTTGTTAAATGCATATATTTGAATGTTGGGTTCGCTTATATTTCCCCAAGTAGTGTATCTCTACAAACCACTGGTATCATATCAATATCAAAAATAAATATGTACATCTAACGATAGCTGGCAAGGGTGGGGGAGGTTAAAGCCACAAATCAAAATAGAGAATCACACACACACACACACACACATTGTGAGACCAGCAGAAGTGTGTGTGTGTGTGTGCTCGTGCGTGTGTGTGTGTGTGTGCATGGTTGCTTACATGCGTGAGAAGAAAAGTGGGAAGAGGGAGAGATGAGAGACGCTGCGGGCGGAGAGACATGAGCCAGCAGCAGCACTAGATTACATTAGCAAGGCATGAGGCAGCGAGAAGGTCAGTGAATCAGATACCGGTTCAATATCGCAGCACAACTCTGAGGCAGGAGCTGAGCTGGTCTGCCATCACGGCGGATTGCTGAGGAAGCCTTGTCTTTGCGAATGTGTTTAAGGAATTTGACCATGCTGGGAGCGGACAGAAGAGCTGACTCCTGAAAATGGCATTTCATCTGTGAGGGAGGGGGAACTTTGCTGCTGAGTAGATATGTATTAACAATACAACCGAGTCTGCTGCTTTCCACCGGGGGTTTTTACATAAAAGGAAGGCAAACTATTTATATTTCCCTGCATCTACAGTGCATATGTTTGCAGAGTTTTGCTGATGTTGTGAAATGCTTATCGTGGATTGAACAGCTCAAATTTGATAGATTACAATATGAAAGCGATGGGATACCTGCTGTAAATCCTGCACTCTTTTTGCTGCAATTTTGTAGAAATCAATTACCACTACATCCACCCAAGAGCTGTGCTGTGAATGAATCTAAATTTTGAGTGGCTATTAAGTCTCTCATAGATCACATTGACTTAGATATGGTGCCTCTAACTTTTAATGGCCCGCACTTACAGCAGATGAGTAGTTCAGCACTCTTAGCCCATTATACTGTTAGTGGACACACAGTGCAATCAGGAGGGTCAAAGATTTTAGTGTCCTCCATTAGTGAAGTGCACTACTCGGTTGGATTCTAATTGACCTGCTGTAAAAGGAGTGGACAAGCTAAACCTCTCCCAGTGAAAAGTAATAACCACTAGCTGTCAAATCTGCCAGTGGGGGGGCGGGGACACAATATTACAGCGATGGTGGTCATCTTTACTCACAGATGTCCCATTGCACTCACAAACAAACCAGTTATTATTTGAATATGCATGAGATCAGATGGGAGTGTGGAGCTTTCTAGAATCAGTGACGCATAAACGATTTAAAAGATGTTCTGAATATAATTCATTTTAAACATTATAATTATTATTTCCTTGCAGAAACTAAAAGCAGGAGAAAAAATAAATGCTAAATATATTGAATATGAAATCAGCCAGCACCATTTATGAGAAATTGACTAAATAAAACGTATACCACATCATTTAAACAACTAGTTTCTGGTACAAAATGACACCAAAATGCAGATTTTCCACATACAATGTTAAAGTGATGCCAGAAAACAATATTTAAGTTTGTCAAAAAGTGTGTAATTACTCTAAGAATATGAGATGGTGTCAGATGTCTGGTCAGATGGCAGAGAGAGCTTTGTTTTTACGGAGAATAGGTGATGGATGTCCGGTGGGTCTGCCGGTGGACGAGTGGCAGGCAGCAGGCTGACACTGACACTGAGATTTCTGAATTACATCCTTTCTTTCACTCTCCTTTTTGCTGTAGAGGAAGTAAAGAAACCGGAACTCTGGATTTGTTTGTTCTTTGAGGCGACTCTGCAGCTTTAAGACATGAAGGAAGTATTATTTTCCACCTCGCTCTGATGCATTATTTTCGCCATTACAAGATATCATAAAGTACCTTCTGTTATCTGGGCGAAGTAAACTTCCCCTTCACTTGAACAGTCTGTAAAATCTGCAGATTAAAGAGTGTCTGGACCTTTAAATCTCTTGGGATGTTGATGCTCATCAAACCGTTCAGAGAGCACTCATGCCCTGCAGATTGGAGCACTGTGACCACTCCAATCGAGCAGCATTTAGTCACATCGTCTTTGTCCTTTTAAACAGAGCGCTGCGCCCAAACCATGCGAGGATAATGCACCCTGCACCAATTTTCTGCTTGTTGAGAACAGAGGGAGGGATGACCATAAGACGTTTTTACTCGCCGCCCAGAAGGCCACGGTCTGCGTCAGACCTCCTCACTGGAACATTAACACGGTTACGTTCTTTACAGCTTGTGTGAGGTTGACATCAAAAATGACTTTCAATTCTAAGATTGTTATTCCGGTTTCATTTTTTAAACAAAGTTGAGATTGCCAAGATGATTAGGTTGGGCTTTCATAACATTTTGACAAGATAGTATGAGGTTATTTTACATACAATGAAAAATGTCACCTATTATCTGCTCCCGAATCACAAACAGATTTTCCAGATTAGAAAATAAGCGTGCATATCACACCCTACACATCATTATAAGGATTAGCTTAAAGACCTTTAACATAGGCACTGAAACCCTGAAATAATGTGGACATTACCCACCGGAGAAGTATGTGAAAACTGGACATTAAATGGGCTTTACTTGCCATAGAGATAGATAGATAGATAGATAGATACTTTATTGATCCCAATTTGGAAAATGTTTGCGTTGCAGCAGCGTAAAAACACAAGGCATTGTACAAAGTCAAATTAAAAGAGTAGAAATAAACTATTCAGAATGTCAATCTCAATAGAAATGGTATAGAATAAAAACCGCTACCTTACTGACTTCACCAGATTTCTAGTAAACTGTTTTCTTATCCAAACTCCGAACGATATCCTGAGAATCATTTCCTGGAGCTTTCCATTTTACACCTGACGAGCATACAGGAGGCAAGAAAGTATTACACTTTGGCCTCGTAAAAATGTGTTCATAAACACCAAGTCTGTTGCTGTTACTTGAATTTGAGTGACACATTCGAAGTAGACCCTTACTGACATAAATTCCCAAACCTCTTTCTAGTTTTTGTTGCCGACTTTGTGTAAATATCTCTTTTAGTTTTGTTTTACCCCCTATAAATGTTTGTTCTCTCTCCCAATTCTTCGTACAATGACCTGCTCCATTCACACATCCTCTATGTTGAGTGCATTTCATCTATAACAAGCAGAGAGATGTTTTATCTTTCAAGCCTAAGGTCAGTACTGTCTGTAAGGACACACCAGCTGCTCGGATCAAATTTAAGATCTGTAAGAGCTACCTGGGTCGGCCTGTCATGCCTCCCTTATTCAGCATCCAATCCTGGACTACTCTGTCCTTTAAATAGAAACAGAGACAGGACTGCTCTCCTTGGCATGAAAACACCAAGGAGAGTGGACGGGCAGTTCTCCTTTTATAAAAAGAAATACACACCCTGTAGAGACCACTTCTCCTCAAAGGGAATTGGAATTTATTTCCTAAATCTTTGAGGTGAAGTGATTCACAGTGGTGAACTCGGTGCCATCCCACTTCTGCTTTGGGGTTATTTTTGGAAGTGATCAGCTGAGGCTAGAGCACTTTTGAAGATCATCCCTCATGATGTAGTCACAGATATGTTGTCATGTGCTTGTCATTATGAATACTCTGGCAAGTCTCATCTGTACTTGGAGCTCTATGGACAGGGAGTTTGCATCTATATTGAAACACTTTGGAAAAGAATGAGCCTTTATTTTTTTTGCTGCTTGACTTGCAGAGGAGTTGATGTCTTCCACTGGTACGGACGATAGGTTGGGACGTGTCACGTGGGCGGGACGTTGCCAGGAGTTCAATGTAAAGCCAGCCCACATTTCAGATATGACGTCATATCGGCAGCAAATCTGGATCAGCTCGTTTGTACCCCCGTTTTTAGAGATGTGGGTAAGGAGGAAAAGAGAGAGGGTTGTATTTTCTGACACTTTGTGAGTCTCCTTACACACAGAGTCCTTACACACCGAGGACACATATTTATGTATAAAAGACAGCAAAAAGTGCATCTTGCATAATGGTGTTGTTGCAGCAGCATAAAACAAAACAAGGCAGTGCACATAATTAGAAACTAAAATTTCTATTTCTAAAAATATAAACATCTCAAAATAGAAATGGAATAAACTGGCATTAGAGTAAAAAGAATATACAGTTCAGTGCAAGGGGTGGAATATTAAATTCAATATAAATGCTAAAATGTACAGTGTGAATTAGTATAGGATTATTCTAATTATACAGTATTTAAGACAACCTAATGCTCTGAGGTGAGAGGGGATGCATTAGTTTGAGAGGTTACTGAGAGGAGAATATATGAATTATATGAAGAGAGAAATGAAAATGAAAGTTATAGGCCTTTTGAAAGTCCAAATAACTTGAATGTGGTTACAAAAAATATTGTTTTAGAAATTATTAAGATGTGTGAGGTGGAAAGAAGGAACTCAAACTGTTCTCAGTTATTAAAACACTGAAATCTTCAAGAGGGCATGTTTTAAACCCTCTGTGGGAAAGAGCTGAACAGTTTTGCTCGGATATTCAATGGCATGCAAAGACAGAGTGAGAGACTTATTGTTTCGACTGTCTCAGACTCATAATCCCATGGTAAGAAATTATTCCAGGACCGTGCCAATCCTTTCCCAAGTGATGACAACACTTGAGGAACCTTTTCACAAATTATTTCAAACACGCCAACACATGCTTTTCCCCAATGCCATATCAGCCAGGATGTTGACAAAATAATGTACCACCCGCACAGTTCGGTCTTTCTAAAGTGAATTGTTCGCCCCGCCAGCATTGCATCCTAGGCAGTAAAAAAAAAAAGAAGCTGCACAGAAAAAGGTGTTGAGAAAATAAATATTCCATGTTGGATCTGAGGGCACTTGTTTTTCTGTGTGTGTGTGTGTGTGTGTGTGTGTGTGTGTGTGTGTGTGTGATATGTGAGAGACACTGTCGACATTTTATTCCTTTGAAGGTTGTAGGTGGTTTTGCTTCCTTTCCTCCAGCAGTTTTTGACAGCTGCTGCCATTTCTGGTCAACTCTATCCATATCACAAGCTGTTGTTGTTCTGTGCTGTGGCTCTGTGTTTTGTCATACTGTAGATATTGAAGTTCCTGTCAGTTCACACTTGAACTTCGCATGCTCTTGTCAATTGAACCGTAAGAAAAAAGCAGAAGAAGGGGAACGTTTTCTGATCCTCGGGGGTTATAGGTGCAGAAAAACTGGAAGTTAAGATCAGATTGAATAGAATAAAACTGCCAAGCATGTGCACGAAACATCCAAAGGTAATGTATAAAGAGAAATGTATTATATAGATGCAGTATGAGGGTATGCACTACTAACATGTTAAGGAAAACTAAGACTAACTAGAACAAGAAGCATCGGTTCTTCTCACCAAGGTAATTGCTAAGATCTCATAACGCTTGCTCTGCAAAGGGGCAACAAATATGAGTTGACAGGCAATCATACAAGTTGTGTTTACAGTTTCACCACCCCCGTAGTGCCGCTAATAACCCCTCTTGGCACAGGAAGAGTGTGAGTGTGCACAACTAGGCCCAGTACAATGAGTCAAAGTTGAGGCAGTAATTCGGTCTCTAAGCCGGGATGTTTACTCACACAGTTTGGGTAATCGTTTTACAGTTTGCTTGCATTCTGTCTTCCAGTGAGTCTGATTAACTGGGAATTTGTTTACAACTTGTATTTGCCACTGATCATGTTTGTTTCTCAGGGAAAGTAACAGAGGATTGATCTCTCTCTCTCCCTCTCTCTCTCTCTCTCTCTGGAAAGACTTACTAGCAATGCTCAGCAATAACTTTGAGTACAATGTTAGCATAGCAGGAGAAACGATGGTGAAAGCTACAACGCTAACACCCAAAGTTGATAGAAAAGACAGTTTTGAATTCTGAAAATGCACTCTTGCATGGCGATACTAATCACAGATCTGTCCTTTCATTATGAAGCTGAAGCTGGTTAACACAAACAAGAGTAGCCCAGTTTCCCTGTATCTTTAGGCTAGGCTAAGCTAAGCTAACCAGCTTCTGCTTGTAGCTTCACATTAAACCCACGCGTGCTATCAATTTTCTCATCACGTTTTGGCTCGCAAATCCAGAACTATTCCTTTGCTTGAATAAAGGCCTATTCACCTGAAAAAGGATAAGAGTGTCTTCAACATGAATACTTTATCTGTGTTGCTCCACTTAAAAACTATTCAGCTGATGGCAGCAACCAATCACAGAGCCTCTGAACTACCAAACAAGCAAATATTTGGAACTGCGTTGAAAGCCAGATATTCTCCAACGAGGCAAAGGGCCTTAACAGTTTTCAAGGCAAGCGTCTGTGTGATTGTTAAGATGGTGTGTGTGTGTGTGTGTGTGTGTGTGTGTGTGTGTGTGTGTGTGTGTGTGTGTGTCTGCTGATAGGAGCATGTGGCAGACGTTGTCATTGTTTGTGTGTGAATGTGTGTTTGGCGTGCCGGACCATTGTTGGAAAGCAGAGCGAGGATCCTAGAAGCTGTTGGAAGGAGATGATTGGCTTCAGAACACGGTGGCCCCTTTGTGACAGATGGTTGGGTGCTGGGCTTGCAGAGCCGAAATCACCCACTCACACATATGTGGGCTTGCACAAAGCTCGCACGTACACACACAGGCATCCGGGAAGGCAGGGAAAATGTCTGCAGTGACATACAGTATGCATGTAAAACCACATTGCGTGTGGTCTTTATCTATGTACATCTCTTTGGTAATGGCACAGAAGTCAACCAGGAACAGTGCTTGTGTACGAAAGCCTCCAAATACACAAGCAGGAAATAATGACACTCAAACAGGAAGGCAAATAAATAGACACACAGCCTGACAGTTAGACAGATGCACTCACACAGACGGGCATGAATTTGGAAAATGGCATGGAAACAATATGTGCTCCAACCAGTGCCAGTGTTTTGGTTTTACGGGGGGTTTGCAGCCTTGGGTTGAACACAGTAAAGCTTTGCTGTGTTTCTCTCTGAACAAACAGGAGGGGATCTGGTGCCTGCTGCTTCTGCTAGCCAATGCTGCTCTCACTGTCACCGCCACCATCATCACAGCCATCAGCGTCGCAGCAATAAATAACACCACTGTGCTTGCCATAGAAGTGCGCATCGTTATCAGCGCCAAAGGCAAAAACATCCAGGCAGAGCTGGTGAAACATTCAGAGGGGGAGAGAGCAACCACAGGCTGTGTGTTTACGAGGGGCAATGCTTATGTAGTTAAAATCTGGGGCACACGTTTTAATATTGGTGGGAAGCATTTAGATTTACTACTTTTAGGATACTTGAGTATTTGTTGCTGCTTCGTACTTCTTCTCCAATCAAATGCAGAGGTAAACAGTGTACTTTTAATCCATTACATTTATATAATACCTTCAGTTGCTAGGCAGATTTGGATTAATGATGGTAAATATAATCTCCCTTAAATCAGACTGTAGTTCACCTGCAGTAAATCCAGCAGCTACCCTGCAGTATACAAAGCCATTCAAACTAGCTGCACCTTTACCAGCTCTGAGAACACTTTAATGATCAATCATTATAAAACATATCAGAGATATTATTCTGAAATGGACCAATCAGACAATGACTACTTTTACTGTCGCTACTTTAAGTACATTTAGATGAGAGTACTTTCTACTTTCACTGGAGGAACATTTAGAATACTTTTACTGTGACAGAGTATTCCTACACTCTGGTACTTCTACTTTTACTTAAATACCAGATCTGACTATTGTCAATTAAGAGAAATATTTGAGATGCGATGCACCTCCATGGTTCAGCCCAATACCCACAGAGAAATATTTGGGGACATCGGTTTTGAGCCATCTCTCTTTACCAGTAACTAAACACAACCATCCACTACAGACCAGAGCTGCAGGGGTAATGGTCTCATGTTTTGCTGCTAGTTTTGGCTGTGAATGTGAAGATGTTGGCCTTCTCCTCATTCCTCGAACAGCTTCAGCGGTGACAATGACATGCCGCTCTCACCGCTCAGATGTCTGTTGTAGGAAAAAGGAATCCAGATCAGTAATGATGATTGCAGTTGCTGGCAGTGTGCAAATATCAAGGTATTGTTTGTGGGGAGTTGTTGATTGTTCTGGCATAAGCCGTGTTGTTTTCCCTGCTGATGATGGCTGTGATAATGGTGGCGATGGCAGAGGCTGCAATGATTAGATGATGACACATTGGCCACTTTTCTCCGGTAACAGGAGCCATATTTTCTTCAGCAGGGATGGTGATTGGCAAACAGGCCAGAGCTACACTTGAATGCCGGCCTACTGACTGTAATGCAGGCGGAAGAGCACCGTTCCAAGCTGCTCTTATAGTGGGAGGAAAAACATGCTAATCTCACGCTCAATAGGAAATTACATCTGTGTTGTTATCACCGGGATTTTATCCAGGAATTGAATTGAGAAGGAACACTACACCTTATTTATCCGCGCTTGAATGTGAGTTAGTCATTGCATATTGACCTGAAACGAGGTGAAACTGTAGGATTGGGTTCTTAAATTGTTCTTGTTAATTAGAGTCATGGTCTAACTTTTTAAGTGCTGTACTTAAGGTTAATAATCAGGAAGTTAATCAAATAAGCTACATCAAGAGAGAGAGAGTTTTCTTAGTGTCTCGCCCATTAATCATCTCAAAGGCGTTTCTCTTTTTGGGAACCCCTGAACTAAACCCAACTTAATGTCGAGTAATAAAACTAATTCTGCAGCTAATGTTGCTCTGATTGTTAGCTATCATCTTGTTTAGTTGTAAGCTATTTTGTTGAATTGCCCCTTAGGGAAATGCTCAGATGTAAAGCAGTGATGCAGAGTCTAGGGCTTTTATTGTGAGAGGAAGTTTGCATCCCAGAAGACTAAACTGCGTATAGTGAAAGTGAGTCATGTAGAGAACCAATCAGACGCTGTTATTATTTTTAAGTATGTGCAATTAACATTCACTATAAATGCTTTCCCCCCCCTTTCCTGTAGTGTGTTTATGTAGGTTTGTGTGCATGTAAATGGTCTGCAAAGCCTAAAGTCTCCATTGGATTCCTTTTGTTTACTTCTGTAATATAGTGACATCACTTTGTAACACTTGCGCTTCTATTGGCTAGCGCTCCAACACTTAGCAGTTTAATCGCAACAGAGCTTGCCATTCAACCAATCAGAGCAGGCTGGGCTCTGGTTTCAGACAGAGGGTGAAAAGAGGAGCTGCAGCACAGGCAGGATGAGAAACATAAAGAGCTTTCTGAACATTAAAGCAGGGAGACATGTCCCAGGAGAGGCACAGAATAGAAATGTTATCCCAAAAAATTATATAATAAGGTCCCTTTTTAAATGAAATGAATTGAACATAGTGTTTTTCCACATGAGAAAATATAGAATATCAGCTTTATCCTTAAATACTATCAGCAGGTTGTCAAAAGTAAAACTAGGTGCTGATTAAATGAATGAACTTTCATATTAAAAATCTGCTCCATTAATCCACAATCAAAATATGAACACATGTATAAAATGAAATAGAGACACAAAATACAAAAATGAAAGCAGAAATATGAGCACAACGAGTCCTTCTTTGAAGTAAAACTAAAAGAGAGTTGAGGATGCCGTTACAAGTTTCAGTATCTGTCTTGGCAGTTTGCTTCTTGGGGGAACCACACTGTGACGGGAGAATGCCCTCATGATGACAAGAATCTAACCCGATGAAGTGCCCTTGAGAAAGACATTGAATCCCCAGGAGCGGGGGTGCTGCTCTGCATCTCTTTTCACGCCGTTCCCCGACTTCCCTTTGCAAACACGTGAAAAGAGAATCTCTCCACCAGGTGTTATCATGTAAATAAAACAACATAAACAATGAATAATTGAAATAAAAGTAAAGTGTGACAAACTCAGACTGGAATAACCGTTACCTGCATGCAAATGAAACCACATGATGTGTGCAGAGGAGAGATAACATTCGGCAGAGAATGTTTACTAATGCTATATATAATGAACCGCTGTCCTTGGATCAGTGTGGCTTCGTCTTTAACATTGCAAGGGGTCACTTTGTTTGAGAGAGAAGGGTTGGTGCATCAAACCGGAGCCAGACAGACTAAGATGTTCCCACGAGACGACGTACATTATTTACACACCATCTGCCGGTCCAGTCATCAGCGGATGAAGTGCTGTCCTGTTTGTCTCTGCTGCATAATGTACAAAACAGCTTAGTTAATTTGACGTTGCCATTTTGCGCATGCAAATGAGGAGGGCATGCAAGGCTGGGGGAAAATATAAGCCAATTTGTTTGTTTCATTGGTATTCAAATCTGAGGTCGCTATTTAAATCTTAAACGGGCATACATTCTGCAATTTGATCTTTGAAATTATAATGATTGTGATGCATATTTATGACTTTCTCTCATTGTCATACACACACACACACACACACACACACACACACACACACACACACACACACACACACACACACACACACACACACACACACACACACACACAGATTGTTTTTCAGGACGAGACAGTTCAGTACAGATGGCGTTACATCTTTAAGATATTATCAGGCATACCTCCAACTTCACAGGAGGATAAGTGGACACTGATACACCTTTATGGATTGTTTTCCAGACATAATGATGCTGCTGTTGTTAGCTGTTCCTTCTGCTGCCTTCTTCCAATCTCTCACCTACTTATCTTTAGATTGCTTTGCCACTGTAAACAATGTGTATCTGTCGAGCTATATTAACCTTAGCTCGACACGGTAAATAATTAACCTACAGTATTACATTTGATTCTATGTTTCCTGTAGTTAGTGCATGCACAGGTATAAATAAATGATATTGACACTGAAAATGTCTCTAAAGGTACAGTCTGCATGACTAACATAGCAAAGCTAATTCAGTCAGAACATCTGCAGGCCACTCTCCATAGGTCCTTCATATTGAACCTGTCAGAATAGTCGAAAATATATATTTATTGACCTTTTTTTGTGCCCACCTATTTATGAGGCTTTACAGGGGGCCCTATATTCTGCTCATTTTCAGGTTCATATTTATGTTTTGTGCCTCTACTTTGAATAGACAATGAAAAGGAGACCAATTTTGTTGACCCAAACATATTATTGATGTGTCGTTAAATACTTTATTGATCCCAATCCAGCAAATGTTTGCGTTCCAGCAGCTTGAAGACAAGGCATTGCACATTTGAGAAATGAAGAGACTAGAAATAAACAATTCAAAATATAAAAACATCTCAATAGAAATAAAATAGCATTATGAAAATATACATGTCTGAATAAAAATATAGAGCAGGATATTTTATATGCATTAAGTTTGTAAGGGATGGAATATGAATGTTAAATGTACAGAGTGAGTTTAAGTCCAGTGATCCAACAGGAGCTATGGAGAAGAGAGCTACCTGTAATTATATTTCACTCAGTTGTAAAACACAGCAGCACATTACAGATATTCCCAATGTAATTCCCTATGGAGCCGGTCGACACATTAATATCTGACACTGTAGTTTTCGGATTTGGTAGAGAGTTATTCAGGGTAACTCGTATGGTCGGACTGTCTAAGCCCACAGAAATAACGTGTATTGGTTTTGAATATGTGTTTAGTTTCCCTTTAAGCTTGGCAAACACCCTGCTGCATCTTCTCTGCAGCAAATGTACATTTAAATACTTCTTCAGGCATTCGTCATCACAAACAGGACATTGATTGGAGGCTTTGAGTCTCCTCTCATTGGTTTGCATCAGTATATATGGTCCCCTCTCTGGTCATGATAAGCATCTCAATATAGCGTGACGCTGGTGAGTCGTGCATCACCGTGATGCTGGACGGACGTCACAACGTGGCGACAGATTGTGTGTACAGGAACAAGCGGCCCTGAGCAAGAACAGTGTGATCCCATGGTGCTGGAAATATTGCATTGAAATTAAGAGACTTCACAGGGGAGCAGATTGCAAGCAGAGCCCGGGGGGAACCGAAACTCACGGGCTGGGATCCTGTGCTTTATTAAGCCCTCGTGAGTGTCACTGGCTCTCCAAGGAAGTACCAGTATCCACACACACACACACACACACACACACACACACACACACACACACAGCATTTGTTAAGCAGTCGCACTTCAAGTGACCTCCACAGTAGAAGCAACTTAAATGGGCAACAAATATTTGCTAGCTCGAAGAAGTGAAATCCTGAGCTGGGACTTTTAATCCACCACAGGGAGAGAGGATTTTCTGTGGTGGAAGTGCTTTCTGAGTCGCTGCCTTGTTCATTTCTTATTTTATGGACATATTTGTGGTCAGTTTAATGTTTCTCCATCCTCCCTTGGCCGTTGGGATTGATTTTAGAAATGTTGTGTTTTGTTAGCATGCCTCAGCTAACACGTGTCCAATGGCTAACACCTCTTTTTGATATGATAGCTGTAGTGTCGTTCGGTTACCTAAAAATGTGTTAGCATTTCCAGTTCCCTCATTTTGAAGCCAAGGAAATGCTGTACGTGTTTGTGTGTAGAAGCCTGAAAAAGACCTGTAGTGAACACAAGATTAAGGGGTTTAATATGTAGAAATGATTCTGCTGAGCGTAACGTGTCAGTATCATGGCTGTATGTTTGCCACAGAGTTTATTTTCTGCAATATACCAAAATCCAATGGAAAAGTCCAATTAGCTTTTTGCTAAGGAGGTCCTTGCGATGCTATCTTCCAGCTTGGTCTACAAACGTCCTCATCACTGCATCAATCTAAGGGATGGTGCATGTGATAACATAAAGGGTCCACTGATTTGGGGGCGTTTACCTATCTTTATTTGATCTAAGTATGATACTATAACATTTGTACACTGCAGAACGCTATGGGAGGCTGCCACAGGGTTTATGGAGGTGTGGGGTGTAATGCTTTCCAGGATTGGACATCCTCTGTAGACATGTGCGTACTGGCAGTGACTTACCTTACGTCTTTTCACAGTATACATAACATTTTATCACAAAATACATACAGCTCCGAAAACAAATGTAGAGACCACTCCAAAGCTTTCTTAAATCTGTATCTCTACTCGTGTGGCAGCCTTTCCAGTGTCTGTTGAATTCCAACACAGAACAAAATTGTCAGAAGTTTATAGAATACAATAAAAAAAGGAAGAATTTAACTCAAATATTATTAAAAATAAAACAAGAGAATGTGATAATGCTGAAGTGGTCTCTTTATTTTATATATATATATTAGTAAAGCCATTTAAAAGCTTTATTAAAATATTATACAACAGGAAAATGTTGAGTAATAGGACAAAATGTTTCCAGTGTAGGCGGTTAAACAAGAACTCAAAATGTGAAATAAAGTAAAACACTGCGTGGAAAAACAACAATTAATTTAATAATAACAGTAGAAATTAAAGCTTGCTATCCTTTCATCAAAACTTATCTCCAAGGTCACAGCAAACAAACACAAACAGCTTTGTGACGACCAACACTCTGACTGTAGAGTCAGAAATAAGCACATCTGATCGACATTTGAGAACCAAGAATAGAAAACCACTCGACAATATTTTAATAACTTTGACGTTTTGTATTTAAAAATTGGCAAATGCAAACCATGGTAAAAATAAATACATTTATATTTCCCAACTTTTGAAGGCAAATGCATCGTTCAAAAACACTCATGTCTTGAAGAAATGCACTTATGACATCCAACGTTAAATCTGGAACTCGAGAGTCAAGGAAGTTTTTCGTGCAGAGACATAATCCTATAATTAGAATGTGTTTGTTTTGTTTGGCACACGTTACTGAATTGATCTGAAGGCAACGTGCATCTGTGTCTGGGGGGCTGATCACCTCTGCTCAACAATTCCCTGGGTAAAAACCCGATTCAATCCAATATAACATTAAGTTTATATTGGATTTACGCAATAAAAAACACTCAGCTTCATTACAGGGAGCGCCATAACACTACTACTTAGAAAGAGGGAGTCAAACACAACATTAGAAGAGGATCAGATGTCATTTTGACGTCTGCAGGAACAAGATACAACAGAAGTTAGTTTCTGAGACTAACTGGAATAGACCGAGCACATTATCCCAGGCAGAGTAACCCATTAAAACAAACTTTATAATTAAACAGATTGTCCAATCAGTGCGTTAATACCAAAACAGAAAATGAAGTGGACTTGTCTGAGAGCAGCTCTGTTAATAAATAACGTGAAGTGAAGCTGAGAGTCTTTTGATTAGGTGGTGTGAAATCTCGTAAGTGGACCGAGGGGTGAGGAGAGGTATCCCATTAATGTCAGAGAGTGCCAAGGAGAGCTAGAGGGCAACAACAAACCCCCCACCGCACAGGAAGATTTGTCAAAGACAAGTAGCTCCTTATGAAATAATACGCTCCCGACTGCGAGGCTCATGCTCGTCATTTGGCAGAACTGCCGTCTACACGGCGGCGCTGCAGGATGCTGACATTCACACCATGGAGCGAGTGTGATCAGCTCTCACCCAGGCAGATGAAAAGTGGTTTATATAGAAACTGAGAGGCAGCATCATATGGTTGCACCTTGTGACAGAATATGGTGAGAAGTGAGCCATATTAAACCCAACAACTCTTCACTTCCCTGTTTGATATTTAAACGTCTTGTTTGCACCAAATATTCTTTGAGATATTTCACGCTGCATTTTGTTTTACCCACGTCTGAGTCACAGCGGAGCAAATCAGTTTTTATAGCATGAAAGTTGGAATCAACAGTTGTTTATGGAACTCGTTATTGCCTTTCTTAAACCCCCCCCCCCCCCCTCAAGAAGAGTCGGTTCAAAAGGAAACATAAGAGCTCACGCTGACTCGTGTCCTCCCCATCTCCTTGATGAGAGTGGAGGATCATTAAGTTGCTGACAACGGGAGATGAAAGACAAGAGTGGCTGAACACACCGCCGTCTCACAGCCATCATCTCCTCCACAGCCGCTGTAAAGCTCTCCGGTGTGATTTGGATTATAAAGGCGTAAAGCTGGGCTCACATTGCTGAACATTACGGAGTACATTGAGAACGTCGTTATTGATGAACAGATGTGGTCTGCAGCAGAGATTTCCCTCCACCCTCTGAGGCTTTATTCTCAGTCCCTCTGCTTCAGGTGTTTCTGTTGAAGTTTCTATTGAAATAAAAAGACAATATTTACCACAGATGTTGTGACTCCCGGATACTCGTGTGAAGATGCAGGGGGCAGTGTTATCTCGCTGATTCCTCTCCTCTGTCCTCCAGCAGCACCTTTCCGGCTGCCTGAGATCAGCACTGCGTTTAATGTCTGCAGTGTTTCCGCCTCCGTGTCGTGACCGTCCCTCAGAAGCTGAAAGGTCACTCTGAACGCAGATTCAATCTGTGATTTACGGTCGCTGCTATTCTGTTGTATTTATAGTTTCCCCCCAAGTGAAGACTGAGCTGTGTAGTTAAGTTTATTTATAAAGCACATTTTAAAACAGTAAACCAAAGACTGCAGCTATTATTGATCAAAGGAGGATCAAGATTTTGTACAAAACACTTTGATTATTAGGTTGTTTAACTTAATAATAATAATAAGAATGAATGTTATTCATGGAGTGCTTTTTAAAGGTACTTTTAAATATGTTTTTGTTGTCTTAAAATTCAGAAATAAATTAAAAACAACACACCTAAAATACACATGATTAATTATACAGAAGTGTTTGCAGTCACAGATGTGTTGCAGAAATGTCAGCCCAAAATAACTCCCTCAAAAAACATTACATTTTCAGAGATTAAAGAACTACAAAAAGCTGTAAATATTAAAATTTGAGGAACTGGAACTATCGAATCTTGTTTTTTATGCCTCAAAAATGATTTCTTTTATTTAAGTTGCTGTACTCTTTCTGTCAAAATTGGCAAGTAATTTATTTTAATTTCAATAAACGCTATGAGTCCAAATATCTAGTGCGGGACTCACTGAGTAATCTTTGGATAAAAGCATCTAATAAGTGACATGTCATGAAATGAATGATCCTTAAAGCCTTTTTGATTCTCCTTATTGCAACAGGAAGATGTCCTCTTATGGGTTTCAGTGTGGAATATTAAAGTGCTTCATTCATCACAACAAGAAACATCCAAGCTCTTAACACCTCATTTTATTGTCCCAACATTCAAAAGTACAAATAATTCAAACACAACAGTTTTATGAAAAAGAAAAAACAAACATTTACAGCAAGATTTTTATTTTGTTTCCAGTTTCAGAAATGACCTAAACTAGCAAGGATAACATGAAGTCATTCATCGCAGTAATTGGATTAATAATAAGAATAAGAATACTAAGAATAATAGCAATAATAATCATAATAATCATCATTGATAATTGTTAAGTAATAACATAAGCAGGAGAGTAGAGAGAGCCGCGGTCATGGGGCCCTGTGAACATTTTTTCGTCTTTTTTGTCTTTAAAGATTTCGTTTATAGATTTTTCAGATAGTAAACAAACACGTCTCAGGAGGAAAAAAATGCAAACTGACAAGAAGAGCCTAGTTCCTCTGTTCACCTTCCCTCCTCCACTACTGGCTGCGTTGTTCCTACTGGCAGGCTGCCACTATAAGGCGCTACAGGGGATGGTGTGAGCCATAGGGGTTGGGCATAGAGCGAGGTGACGCAGCCCCATGTTTCAGCACACACACACTCACACACACACTCGCACATCTCCAGCATCCGCGCACACACTCACACGGGGATTCACACACAATATACTAAGTATACATGTGCACAAAACAGACCCAAATGCACCCAAATCGCGCACACACACACACACACACACACACACAATCACAAACATGTAATGTACTCCACGCTTACAAACATATGAGGACACGGCACACGACTACATAAAAGGAACATGCACACAAACATGCACACATGCGCACACACTCACACATGTGCACACAGGGTCTAGGCGGAAACACAGGCACGCATCGTAAGAGTTCAAAAGTCATACAAGTGTAGGAAATTAGTTCACACGTCAGAACAACATTCTACTGGGGTCGTTGCATAATTCAAGCTCCCGACGGCGGCGGGGAGCGTGAAGGGGTCTGGTTGGTCGGTTGGTGGGTGGGTTGGTTTGTTGCCGTTAATGACGTTAGAAAACTATGTGATTGGATGACGACGGGATGACGATGAGGTTATAGGATGACCCGGCCTGTCAGATGACTGAGGTGTGAGAGAGGAGGATGTCCCTATGCGAGCATGCGTCTGAGTGTTTGAAATGCTCTCCGCACACCTCCTTCATGTTTTCAAGTCTTAACAACAAACAAAATAATCCAATTCCGTATATTTATACTTCTGGAACCATTCCCTTTCACCTTTCAAAATATATAATATATATCATATTAGAGTATATAAAATATAGAATCGGTACAATCCCTTTTTCATTTCTCCAGAGTATAGCAACAACTGCTGTAAATCACAGTTGGTGTGCAATGGTAACAATTTCTCTCTTTTTTTTTAAAGATTTGTTGGTATGTCATTTGAAAACATGATTTTTAAAAATAAGTTCTGACTCTTAAGTGATTCTGACCGATTTTTTTTTTTTTTAGTCCAGTGCAATGAATGACCCTCAAACAACAATGGGCATTTGCTCCCGTTTTTTAAAATGTCATGTGCCCAAGCCTCCAAGAGCTGAATGTTATATAAAATGTTTCACTGAAAACTGAAAACTATGCTTTCAGACCCACATTTTTGCATAAGGTTTCATCACAAAGCGGTAGTAAGTGGAGGGAGGGTGTGGACGGAGTGGCTTTTTAGAACAACACAAACTTATCACAGGTTATATTGAACCAGAACGACTGTTTATAACATTCTATTAAGACTAAACTTTATTGAAAAAGATCTAAAGATTTCATTTTAACAAGACAAGAAAAAAGCAATAGCAAATTTAACTATTAACTAGGTTATGCATAGCGAGTAACTGTTTCTAGTAATAAGGGAAGAGCGTCCCCCAACCCTCCAGACATTTTTTTCAGTTTTCTTGACTTTTAGATTTTTTATATTGTAATTTTGATATATTGGTACAAAGCACGAACGTACTAAAAGTTCTCTCAGTGCAGTGGACTACTGGACGAGCCGCTCCACTAGTCGCTTTGTTCCCTTTTGCTCAGAAACGCCCCCTCCCTGTACCAGAATCACGCAAATACACAGACAATGAAACAAATAAATACATAAATACACAGATAAATTAACCAATTAATAAATATAGAATAAATACAAATAAATAGAAAAAATAAATAGTCTTAAAAAATCGATAAGTAAACAAATACAGTTATATTCTACGCTTTTGTTCGGTTTCTTTTGCCGCGGTTAGCTAACTGAAAGTTAATCCAAATCTTTTTTTTTTCTCCACAAGCAACATGACAACAATTGAACAGTTTCCTCACAAGTTTTTCTAAGTAACTGAACCACCACTTCATAATAAGTTGTCATATGAAAAAGACAAGCTCAAACAAAAGAACAGTGACAACTCATATAGTACAGTAGATATTGTAAAACAAATGTAGACTATATATGTATATATATATCATCTATTTGTACACAGCAAATAAAGACACAGTTGTCATAGATCCTTTTTAAGGAAACAAATATCTAGACTAACGGAACTAGCTAATCATCATTTAGTTTTGACAAACGTTTCACGCTCAGCAAGTAACCTAAAAAGTCAGCAAGCCAAAACAAAAAAGATACCAAATCAAAGTTTTGTTCAGTGATTCTTACAAGGCCCAAAAAGAAATCAATCATCTGGTTATTCAGCAAAGAAATAGTCTCACCAGATTCTTTTGGGCTTAACAATAAACAAATATTAAACAAAGAACAGCAGCTCAATTCAATGCCAACATCGAAGTATTTTTTTTCTTTAAACAACACATAGAACAACAAACTTGGATATTTAAGATATGTGAATAATGTAGTATAGCACCTACTGTTGATCGCTAAAAGGAAGTTCTTTTCAAATTCACAAACGCAGAGCGAAGAAAAATGATATAGATAATGTATAGTATGCTCTCTAGATGGATAGATGTGTATATATCTATTGACTGATATCCCATATTGACTTGATGACGAAAACAGGAAAACAAGTGGACAAAGGGTCTTCTTGCTTTGGGCTCTGGACTATAAGGATGGTTCGGCCTCGGAAAGACCCCACTCCCTTCCCTTTTGGGTATCGCTGTTGAATAATTACGCACTAGTACATATGTGAAAAATTACCAAAATCACCTGCCTCGGTTTGCATCCCTTCCATCTACAAAATCACCTCCAACTTGGATTCCCCAAAAAACAAGCAGACCTTCGATCCTATAAAGTACCACGGCAGAACGACAAGACAAGGTGGTGCCCCCTCCCTCCCGCCCCGCCCCCCCCTAGTTAGCCAGTCAAAATATTTTTCTCTTTTTTCAAATCCAGATTCTTGTAAAAATTCTTCAATAATTCTTCTTTTAATTATCATTTATAAAAATAGATCTTCTTTCTCTTTATTTTTATCTTTTTTCTAAACGCATTTTTTTCAAGCAAAGAGATCTTCTCTTTGGCAACAGTGTTATTTTTTTTTTCTTAAATTACGTGTCATCAGGAAAGCTAACCCATCCCCTCCCTCGCCCCATCTCCCTGAACCCCAGTGAGGAAAGACATTATGTTTTGTTTGCGATACAAAACAAAACCAATGTTAGAAATTCTTTTTTTTGTTTTCTACATCAGAGTTACCGGGATGTGGGATCCCATTTAGAATCGATAAGGGGACGTTTTTGATACACACTAAAAATGAATGAATGGTTCACCAATTTAAAAAAGAGCCCCCTCCCTTTCACCGACAGGGAGGTATATAATACTAACGACAGTGGATCCGGATTTACAAAAGAAAAACAAATCCTGAATCAAGACAGAGAAAAAGTTTCAATCTAAAAAGGACATTCTCTTCTCTGAAATTAGGGGGTACAGGGATTTGCTACTGTTGACACAGAAGAGAGAGAAATCAGAACAACCACAACGAACAGAAAGAATACACAACAGAGGGAAGCCTGCATTATCACAGGAGCTTCCTAAAAACTTATGAACATTTTCATCATTTCATTTTTGTAATACTTAGGCAACATTGGCTTATAGGTCCAAAGTTATAATATAAGCCATTTCTAGTTCAATTTATTTGATGGTTTGTTGGTTGCTTTGTGTTCCGGTTGGAGTTTGAGTTTGCTGTGTTGGATGGCTGTAGTAGGGTGGTAGTGACTGAAGGGGCTAAGGGACGGTAGGAGGTGGGGGGGGGGGGGAGGTTGGGGGCAATTTGGGAGCAGACAAAGTCGCGGGGCAACTGCTTCTACCTGTTAAAGTTCAGGACTTGTGTGTCTTGTTAGTCTTGAAGGAGACTTGCAAGACGCGGTCGCCCAACCTGTAGCCGTTGAGACTGGCGATGGCCATGGCCGCCTCGTCGTAATTCGTCATGGTGACGAAGCCGAAGCCTTTGCACTTGTTGGTGTTGAAGTCGCGGATCACCTTGACGTTGTTGACGGCGCCGAAGGGCCCGAACAGCTGCCAGAGCACGCTCTCATCCGAATCCGGGGACAGGTTGTACACGAAGATGCACCAACCGGTGCCCGTGTGCCCGGGGATGTTCATGCCAACCAGGCTGGTCATGCTGTCAATGGTGATGGGGGAGAACCTGAGAGGAGAGGGAGAGCAGAAGAAGGGGGGAGAGAAAAGAGGAAGTTTTAATGGAGAGCTGAGGTAGACAGATGAACTTAATGCATGTGCTGTACATGAAATGGCCATAAACCGGTGAAAAATATGTCCATCTTGTGTTCTGAGAGCCACACTTTAAGACATAATCCTCCTTAAAATCTAAAAGCTTGCCATGACGCTCACCAGCTACCGCCTACAGCCTTAATCAATAAAAAGCTTCCCTAGTTTACTGATCAAACTCCAAAAACGATCTGCAAACCATGTCTGAACCGGGGTGCATATGCATGGGGGTTTATTGAAAGGGCATGTGTGTTCATGCAGAGGTTAGTGAATGTGTCTCCATAGCTACTACTAAATGAGCTCCTTAATTCTGAGAGGCCTCCTGTCAGGAGTGACGGCGACGCTGCATGCCGAGCTGTATTTCTGCTGAAGGAGATGCAGACGAAGGTTCGGTCTTTGTGTCCTTGAGTGGCTCTTTTAGGAGCAAAATTGCAGGAAGTTGTTGAATTGAACCGCTGCTAGAAATCCATCAAAGATCACGCCATCAGCAGCCTGCTAAATCTGCCCTCATTCGCCTCATAATCTTCCCCCTTTTTCTTGTGATGCTAGAGATTTGAATCCTCAGTTGACTTCACTTAATTGCCTTTCCGCTCAAAGGAAAAGGGAAAGGAGGAACAAAAAAAAAAAATCCCCACTTTTAAATAAAAGGTAAATGAGATAAAAAGGTTCATTTCTTATTCCACCTCTCTCCAAGAAACGACTATAGGCATTATTGGGCGTGCTTTAATTGAGATTTCCGCTTTGCTGCAGCTGTCTCAGAGAAGGCTGCTTTCTTAAGAGAAAAGGGAGGGAGGGAAGAGGGGAGCAAACTAAATGGAAAATGGAAGCACTTTACAGCCTAGTGGCATTAAGGTACAAAGTGTATTCCTCCCACTCCTCCCGCAGTCTGCAGGGTGTTCTGTTCTCTTCGTGAGCTGGTGGCACTGATCGATAGCACTGCTCGCCGCTCAGGGCCCGCACCCCTCTCTCTCCAGTGACTATATATGGCCGGCAATCACTGCAACCTTCCTGCATGACTTTGGTCGTGCAGAGTTTGCTTCTGGCCATTGTTGTTGCCGTGGCTGTCATACAAGCACCTCGGGCGGGTGGTTTATTGACTGTAAAAGCTCAGATTGGACTTTTTTAAGTAAGTGAACAGATTATGGTGCTATATCTTTCTGTAAGATAAAGATTCAAGGGTTTCTTTTATATTCAGCCTGCAGAAAGCGGTGTTATAAAAGATTCCTTTGTCTCTCCGTGGCCGAGATATATTGTTAAGAGTATATTCTCCAAGACGAATCTAAACTGGCTTCATCACGTCGAGGACTCGTCTGACATGCTCGGTTGGGTTCAGGCCTCTCCTGCTGGGCGTGGAAAAAACTCCCGGGTGATTTATATGCAAAAGCCGGGGTACTGTGTGTGAGGAAGATTGTGAGAGTGTGACGGTTTTGGAGGCTGGCTAACACTTTCCACTGTGAGGCCGTGGAGTTGTGTGTCTGTGTGTGCAAACGTGCATGCGAGCGTACCCATCAGAGCGGGACCAAACACTAACCAATGTTACAGACGAGAACAGGGGTTGCATAGCAACAGTGTAGCTGACCAGATATCTGTTCTGTCCTTTCTAAAGCGAACCATCTCCAGCTCTTAACACCTTTCTCCTCTTTCCTTTCAAATAATAACCTCAGATCACCGGAAAGCACTTCTATCTTGGTGGCATGCTTTGCAATCATGACGGCTGAATCGGACACTATTTTCATCTTAAAGTAAAATTATGTTAAGACTTAAAGTGCTTATCGGGCATGGGAGGCGGTGAGGGTTAAACACAATTATAGCTTTTCCCCAGAACTCGCTGAGGGAATATTTCTCTGGAGCTAAAGTTTCCTCCCTGTTTGAGTTGCTAAGCTGACTTCAGATGGTGTCCCCTGTGCTTGCAACATGCAAGATGCCACCGTCAGCGCATGAAACATCTATCACCACAGTGGCTGCTGCTCTGGGTTATGTAAGACCTAAGGTAGCGAGAAAGCAAAATGAAACATGGAGGCGAAAGGAAGGAATTTGAGCAGAGCAGTGCCGAGCAAAGCTGGAGCTGTCTGCAGTGAAACATCATTCCCTGTTTCCAGCAGGGATCCAGGTTCATCCAGCCTCATCCTGCGTGCTTTTCTCTATTTATCTCAATAATGCAATTTATAGTTTTATCATTGCTTCCACTGCACATATGCATTCATCCAATAAAGGATTGAGTACATAGTTAAAAGTGGATGTAGAAAGTGAGGAAACTAGAGAGACCAATTCAAAATGGCTCCTTTTTTTATGAAGGTTTGTTTCTGAGCTATAGCTGTGGGGTGACGAGGCAGGAGAACCTGAATCCGGTAGAAATAAACACACCTAGAAATTAAGAGTTTTACACCAGAGAACAAAATCCATTCAGTACACAGAAACAACCCAAAACATTCCAAACAACACCAGCACGGGTCATAATGAAAACAAAGCAAATCCATCACCACTGAAAACAAACACTAATTGTTTTCAGATAATTTTTTTTAACACCGTTAAGTGGTTGGTAGGGTTTTAAAAAACGAACTCAAGCTTACGAGGAAAAACAAACAAATTAAAGAACCAAAAATGCAGTTGACCTTGAACTAATTGAAAACGCAAAGTGACTGCAAAAATACAAGGAAACATAAACTAACAAAAAGAGAGAAAGAAACAGAAATTGAAAAATCATTGAGTCAACATGGACATCTGGCATTGGGTGAAGTTTTTAATTACCTCTTTACGCCATAGGCCATATTAAGCAAATTGTCCAGCCTGTAAAGAGAAGGAGGGTTCTGGGGTTAATGGTGGGCAGATGGTCGACTCACTCAACGGAACTAATGTTAAGTCCCTGCAGGAACTGCGTGGTCCTCCTCACTCAAGAACAAACAAACTCATCTATAGTTGGCCCATTACACTGAGGAGCCCCACCAGAACATGCTATCATCGGATCATGAAGCTACAGTACCATCAGTATGCTGGTACTAGCTTGTTTGGCGACTGCGGTGTTAGCATAGCCCTTCGCTAGCTAACGCCGGAGCAGAGAGGCACATAGAATTAGTGAAGGCGTTTTAACGTTATACCAGACTACAGCAGTGGACTGGTCCCAGTTTAGTATTACAGTCACACATAGAGCCCTTATGGTGGCAGGGCGTTAGCATAGCATAGCATAGCACATGTCTGTACTAGGATGCTGGGCTAGCCATGGTGCTACCCAATGGCAAATTACTTTGCATGCAGGTATCCATAGAATTTATGCAGCCACATTAATTGGAAGACTTTTGGACTATTGTCTCTGATTCAACTCAATTGCGGGTTTGATGACAGGAAGTGATCCAGAGTTCTGTCAGTGTAATGGGTTGGCATTTGAATGATGGTGAGCGAGAAAGGGGGTGGTAAGTATGTTTTTGAATGAGATGGACCAACCAAAAAAGAACACAAAGAACATTAAACTAGGCATGAAATTCAGTCAGCTGGTTAAGTGCTAACAGGTCAGATGGAAAGTGTTAGTCAGACAGCGCCCTCGGCCTAAAAGGGTGAGTGTTTGGGAGATGCTTTGGTTTAATAATGGTTTTAGTAGCCATTGCAGTCAGACAGGGGACTTCAGGAACCTGTGGGCTGTATGAAATATTGGATGGATGCAGTCTGCTGACTCAATGACCTTCATTCCTCACTTGGGTCTGGCCTGTCTCATGTCTTATTAACTCCTCTGGCCTAATGGACACAGGCCACGGCTTATTGAGCAACAGCTGGCCGGTGACTCCTCGTTCCTCCTGAAAACACTTAAAAACTCTCTGACTTTGACTCCACTAGCCCTGCCTCTCCTCCTCCTCCTCTCTTTCAGTCAACAAGCGTTTGTTACATACTGTAGTCCAGCTACTCTACAATGAGACGCTTGTGATAAATACACAGCTTCATTGTTATTTGATTTTAATTAGGTGGGCAATTAGGCTGTGAAGGCTTTTATTTAATAACTTGTTCAAGAATAATCGCAATACTATTTACAATGATTATTTAAAATCGAATTGCATGTTAGAGATAACAGATCAGTAGTCTTTTAATCAGGGACAATAAAACAACTGGGTGCCAGGTAATTGTGGTTAAGCACCTTTAATAAATAAGAATTCTTAGTACTGATGATCGGGACACCAACGCAGAGTAATAACATGTTTTAAATATGATTTATTCTGCGTTAGAAGTTGCTTGTATTTATTTAAACGTTTAAGATGCATTTGAGTCATAAATTCTTGCAAAGAAATCCAAATATTGAAGATAATTCTATAATATTTTTTAATAAGCTTTTTGAGTGTTTTGTAGGCCTACTTATTATGGGGTGTGTCCGCTCTGTTGCCCTGTTCTCTCCTGATGTAACCAGAAATTAAGAGGCCTACAACGAAGAAAAGGATACTGGTGGAAAGGGTATACGGAGTCATTAAAGCAGTAATTAGCCCATTACGTGGGAAGCGAACTAACAGGCTGCTTTGTGGGTAAATGAGTCAATTGTAGAGGATGCTCAGAGGAGAGGCGCTGCAGGCCCCGGAGCGGGAAGACATCTGCTGGATGCCACGCCGATGGGCCACAACAAAACAACCTGCTGCTACCTCTCTCTCCACCTCACGTGTACGAGCACACACCGACGCTCGCTCGCCACGCAAACACTCTGCCAGCTTTTCACGCTGCCTCGCCAAGCTCTGTACAAACAATGGCGCCTTTTGTTCTTCCTCTCAATGCACGTTAATGGAGGAATGGGTGTTTTTGTCTTCCCTTATTTGAAACAAAAACCCGTTCAATTAAAATTGGCTCCTGCCCCGGATATAATAAGGCTAATTTGCTAATTAGTGCCATTAGTTAACGACGGAGGATCTGGGAAGCGGGCGGGATCTATCTGCAGCCGGCTCGCTGCATTGTGCTCGAGCCGGGGATGTTTGCTCGTCTTTGAGAGGGACCAAAGCACATTACACATCACCTCGTGTTACAGCGGGCCAACATGGTTTAGTCACACAGGATAGATGCAACTATAATTATACTTTTCTCACTTACCTATAAGCAGCAGCACAAATGTGTTAAGTTTGGAAAACAAGCATGAGTATCAGCTTTCTAATCTCTGATGGGGTTTTTCCCACAGCTAATTTACATTTCATTTTGCATCAGGCGTAATTCAGCGGATATTTGGGGCTTTCTTTGTTCAGAACATGTCTTTTTTTACTTTGAAACACACAAATGTCATATTTTACTTATATTACTACTACTTTTTGAGTAAAATGGCACCAACGGTATATGAGGTTTGACTGAATACTGTGTTGAATCAGCAGTAGTATCAGCTTTCTAATACATTTCACAATTTCATTTTGATTCAGGCAAACGGGTAGATCCTCTCTGCTTTATTATTATCAGTTAATTACACTTATTTACATTTAAAACATACACATATCTTATATCTTCCCCTAGATTGATTCATTATCTTTGAGATGAATAGAACAGTGGCTCAGGTTTGACTAACTACTGTGTTGACTCTGGGAAAATAGGAGTATCACTTTTCTAATCTCTACTGAAATTCTTTCTCCCCGTGCTGATTTACATTTCGTTTTGTTTCAGGTATACATGTGGAGATCCTTTTGGCTTCACTATTATTAAGTTAATTATATGTCTTTTTACCTTACTTTAGCTTCAGTCTGTGCAGAAAGTAAACATAGCGAGCAGTAGAGTAGCTCAGGTTTGACTGAATACTGCAGGGGGAGAAATAGGCAGTGTTACAATATTTAAGGGACATTTTCCCGACCAATGTATTGTTTTGTTTGTTTCAGGTACACATAAGTAGATCCTTTTTGCTTCTATATTTTTATGTTAATCACAAGCATTTTTACTGACTGAAACATACACGTTTCACATCTTATTTTAGATTGAATTGAGGGATGAACAGAGCAAACAGCGGCTCAGGTTTGACTAAATACTATGGTAAATAAAAGGGAGATTTTGCAGTGTCGTTGAAAGATTTGGAAATGGAAACTGCGCGTCATGCACATTTTCAACTTCTGAAATGTGGGGTGTTTTTTAGAGGCAGGTTTGGGAGCAGAGAGCAGGAGCACAGAGACACAGTTAGGAAGTGTCCTGTGAGTTGTGATGAGAAGCGACAGCTCTCCTGCCGAGCTTGTAAATTGGCTTGGCGTATCACAGACACACAGCCACGCTACATCGCTCAGGTGTCACACCAGGGAAGCCGCTCCAGAAGAAAAATACCTTCCGAGCTCTGACTTTGATAGAGAGTAAACAGCACGACCGGCTTAGTGTTATTGAAAGAGAGGGGGAAGATTGTATGAGCACATCTTCTCTCCCCAGTTCTGAGAATGTTCCTCGCTGGATCGGATGATGGCGTCTTCGTCTCTGTGTCGTGTTTTGTATCAGGGAAAGCTGACATGATTTGAGCCCTAATAAGTACAGTTTACATTAAAAAAAGAGACCTGTTTGTGTCGTCAGGGAGTGACAGGAAATGACCAGGTAGTTTGACTAATATACAGCATATGCAAATACTGTATATGATGTTGAGTGATTGTGGAAAACACAGACCTGGGCAGAAAAACTACTTGGAAAAGTACTTCATATGCACTCCATTTAATTAGGTTGAAACGAGGTTAAACCTGGAATTCAATTTGGCATCATTTGTTTTAATTGGCCTTTTGTTCCTTGGATTAAAAACATTAGTCTCTTATTTTATTTATTTTTGGGGGAAAATGTATATTTATATTGGATATTTAAAGTGAGCCAATTTATAAAAAACACAATACACTTCTGTGCCTAATAGGACCACAGGATGCAACATTTAGGCTTTAAATGAGAAATAAAACAGTTTGATTAACATTTACAATAATCCAGATGCATGTTTTGTTGCCCAGGCCTCACAGGCAGTATTCTGGGATGTGTTGACTGGATGTCAGCATGATGAAATGAGGGGAAACATGTAGTTGTGAACGACAGAACCCCACAGTCTCTCATGAACAGTTCCTCTCTAATCTTGGTGGACCCACACAGTTTGATTTATTGACACCTGCTTCGGGTGCAGAGCTCACACCTGTTGTTCAAAAGGAGGGAGGGGGAGGAAGGGGGAGACTTGTTTTCTGAAATGTTCAGAGGAGAAAAAAGTGCATCACTGCTGGCAGATAAGATTTTGCTGTGACTCATGCTCTCTTCCTGTGGGTGTAACATCCCCCTGTTCCAACGGTTTAAATTGCATTTGCTGCGAATGTTTTCTTGTTGTTTAGACCAGATGTGTTTGGTGGATAAAACTCATTTATCGTTACATAAACCGAGAACAATTGCCATCGAGAACCAGACTGATGATATTAAATAGCAATCCGGTTTTTCTTTTAACGATACACTGGTAGAGCAGGAGTTTTTCCAGTCTTTTTGAATCCATCACACCACATTATACTATGTTTTACTGTTTCTAAATGTCCGTCTGCTTTCCAGTACTCGAACTGTTGAACCTTGAGATTTCCAACCTTTAGGGCAAACGTTCCTAGTGACCCCCATCTTTATTCTACATCCTTTTAAGCCCCTAGCATTTTGTGTTTCATTTCGTTACATCATAGCCTAAGTAGAGCTGCTGAGTAGGAGCAGCTGCTGATCGTGGAAAGTTTATATCCCTCTCTGAATTCACATTAAAATGCTCCCGGTTATGTTTCGGGGTTGATGTTATGGCCATTAAGAGTGTCACGATAATAATGTCAATACCAATTCCAGGGCAATTCTTGATACCAATATCAGCTTTCTAATCTCTACTGGGGTTTTTCCCAGAGCTAATTCACGTTTCATTTTGTTTCAGGCGTAATTCAGTGTATATTTCCGGGATATTTTTTGTTAATTACATGTGTTTAGTTATCTTTAAAACATACAAATAGTATGAATTCACATTACAATGCTCCAGGTTATGTTTCGGGGTTGATGTTATGGCCATTAAGAGTCCCGACACCAATGTCAATACCAATTCCAGTGAAATTTCACAATTCTTGATACCAATTCCAAGGTAAACAACAATTAACTTCTGAAAAAATAACTCCTTTTTTAACGTTTGCCTACTCCTCCCTCTTTACTGATTAATCTAGCATCCTTATCTAACAACCCTTTTATATTGTTGAAAAACCATCTACCTAAAACCACAGTATATACGGAGGTTTCATGACAACATAACTGATCTACACTCGTGTATTTTACTAAAGCATGAATGCAGTCTATTGAATCTCTTTTAACCGGAGCTCACAGTTAACCAGCTTTCCTCTTGCCAATTTCAACACCAATTTGTTCTTCATTACTGGGAAAAAATAGGGTTAGTCCCTTGGGTGTTTCCATAGTGACTTTACTGCATCCCACACCCATTTTCTATCATATGGAGGAGTTTAGTCCTGAGCCCTGATTTTCTTCCTTACTTACTATTCTTATATTTCCTTGTTTTTTCTGCTGGTGTTTTGTTTGTTTTTGTTGGTATTTTGTGTATCTTGCATGCTGACATTGACAGCCGTGTATTATTATTACCTACAGTTCTGGGGGAAAGCAAGTACCTTCACATTTCTAAACTTTTGGCAGTGACTTCAGGTCTCTTAATGGCCATTTCTATTTTAACACACACATTTTTAAGCTCTGGAAAAGTTATTTTTTGGGCACAAAAAGTGGGAGTCTTACTAAAGTTCCAACCTTAAGTTTTTATGAACAGTATACAAGCATGGGCATTAGTCTACTCTATTAATTCATATTAGGAAATGAAAGAAGAGAATGAAGATCTTTTCAACTACTTCTTGAATCAGACTCGATCCAAATTGTAAAAGAGCTCCTACAGTGAATCACTTAGAAATGTTTATGCAGAAAATGAATGGGACATTTGTAACCAGGGTAATACGTCTTCCATCTTTACACCTCTCTGACACATTTTAAACTATTGGTTATCAAGCAAGAACTTTGGTGGGGTCACCAAATGAAAATGACAAAACCATACACCCAGTATAAAAGACTATCTGGACTCCTTCCCCACCCTATCATGTCTCTTCCTCCTCCATCATCTCCATCTCCCCGCCCCAGCACTCACCTGAACCTCTGGGCCTGGTGGTGGAGGGGTCCTGGGTATCGGCGGTTGGGGGACTGGTAGAGTTGTGACAGCAGGGCTTGGCTGGTCTTCTGGCTGGGGTTGTTGGCGAACTTGACGGTGATGGGCTCGGCGGCGCCTGATGGCTTCTGTCCATTCAGGCCCTTGATGGCCTCCTCAGCCTCTATCCTCTTATCAAAGCGGATGAAGCCCACACCTCGGGAGCCACCTGCGGGGCCAGCACATCAGAAACAAACACAGGCCACCTTTTACTTCACAGGGTTTGGACACAACAACAACAACAATCCATTTTGCTCTTTTTTATGTCATGTTATTTTTTAAATCACATCATTTGATTTGACAGGGACTTTGTTTGATTTTTCCAGGGACTACACATGAGAAGTAGCCCCATAAATAGAGATTTTGTACATTTGTGCTACATATTTGCCTAGTTAAGGGCTTTTCCAGTCCATCACTGATTAACCATTCCTTCCCATGTAGTCCTTTTGCATTGGGAAGACCTGATGATATAATGTGCATCAAGATTCAGGGGTTAGAATTCAATATGTTGCGGTACTACTGAATTAAAAATAACACACATAAAATCAGAAATCTGAAAAATATCTGACATAATTTATTTGCATCTTAACTAATAAACAAAAAGTAGTTTCAATGTTTTTTTAGGAATCCTACAGGATCACAAGACATTATACCTAGAGATTCAGGTGTACTGTGTATATATTCACTGCAACACTAAAGTCCTTATAATATTGGAATATTCACCTCCCCCTTCCACCCCTCACCCTTCTGAAAACCAAACCCAATGTGCTCTCGTATATTTTGAGGAATGGAGAAGACTGAGATGAATACTATATGAGTTACACACACACAGAAACCAGCGAGTGTATTGGGTTGTTTTGTGGCATTGGCCTTGAGTGTGTTTAAAGCAGCACAGTCCATTCTTCTTTGTGCTTCAGTCACACACACACACACACACACACACACACACACACACACACACACACACACTCACACTCACACTCACACTCACACTCACTCCTCATGCATTGTTCTCAGTGACATTTGAGTCGTTTCCTTGGAGATATTTTTTGACTGCCACCTGAAAGGAACATTTAGAGACGTGCTTCATGGGCGGTACTTTATTGGTGTCTGTGAACGCTCTGTGTGCGCCGCTGACTGTACACTGTATATGTGTATGCGTGTGTGTATGTGGTATCTATTAATGGCTGCTGTGCCTTGTTTTAATGAGGCTGCCTCGATGGCCCAGAGGATGCTCGCTCAGTGACAGTGGCACTCTGCCGAAGAGACTATTTACATAATACTGTGTGCACACAGGCATGTCTGTGTGACTGAGACTGAATAAAAGAGAGGCAGCGAGAAAGAGGGGAATTTTGTGTTTGAGCAGCATTGTGTGCAGTCTCCTTCTCACACATAAAAACCCTCCTTATTGTTATTCCACATTTTTGTACATGCCATCCCTCTCCCCATCTCTCCTTCATGCTTCCTGCTGGATAATCTCATGGCGCACATTCCCCTGATTTTTTATTCAGAGAAGAACCTTGACCATCTCACTCCCCCTTTTATTATCTAGTTTTTTTCTCCAGGACACAGGCAGCACAAGGTTATTTACTTTCAGGCACAGCTGTTAAAGAAACACATCTCTCTTTGAAAGAAAAAGCATTGATCAAACATGTTTTATATCTCATCATTTTGAAAGTCAGGATTATATTTTATCCCTAAAAAAAATCGATTTGGTTTAAACTGATCATATTCGTGTAAAAGTACACAAAATTGTCCAGACTCTAAGAACACAATTTGCAGCACATTTTTTTCTTTACTTAGACAGACTAAGTAGCTCATTTGCACATTCTCTGCAATTTTCTCGCTCCCTTCAAATACTGGAAGCGTTTTCCTTGCTGTCAACATTGCAAAAGGAGCTCATTTACTGTGAACTGTGGTGATCAGTGTTCCGTGTTATTGCGAAGAAAATATGTACAAACTGAAAATGATGACCATTAATTTTTTTGTAGTTTAGGTGTGTAATCAAAAAGGCTCTGACTTGGCAACTCAGACACAAAGAAACACTCCTAACTGACCACACACACTCACCAAGGCTTTCCTTTCCTCATGTATCTCATTAACTTCTATTCATTGTAAATTATTCTGCTTTATTCCTTCTTTTTTTTTACCTTTCTCGCTCCTTCTCCCCTGACAGGCTTTAACAATTTCCTCTTCCATCCTTCCTTCCTCTTGTGCCAACTCTGTACCTGTACATTTTAATTAGCTTGTCAGAAGCAGAAAAATAACAATCCTAATGGGATCTACACACTGCAAACAATAACCATTGCTGTTCCTACGGTTGTCTTCACTTATTACTGTAGTTGTCATGCTCGTGCTGTACGCGAGGTAAGATGGGGGTCACTGCTGTGTCTGTGGGGAGAGCGCTTTATGAGCTGGAGTCAGTTAGTGTGATTGGTGACGGACAGTTTGCAGCTTCACCTTGAAAATTGGACTACGCCCAATTCCCCGTCTACATTTGTGAGGCACTTAGCAACTCCAAGAGGCTTGCTCAAGGGCACCTCAGCGGTAGTTAAAGAAGAAAGGAGCATCGACTCTTCACCTCCCCCACTAAGACAAGATATATGGCTGCATTCGTCCTTAAATCCTCGCGGTTATTTGCTTTTGAGCTCATTCTGGCTAGAGGGCCTCTGGACAAATGCCTGGTTTACTGATGAAGACACACACACACACACACACACACACACACACACACACACATACACATACACATACACATACACACACACACGACTTGAAGAGGTGCTATTGAGAATGAAGTGTGAAAAGAGCAGTGGAGATGTCTGTGACCGATTGCAGAGTGTGTTTATGTGAGAGAGGTTATATATTTCCTCAGTGTGTGTGTGTGTGTGTGTGTGTGTGTGTGTCTAAGTGTGCACCAGCCACTCTTGTCCTTGAAGTTGCACAATAGCATTGTGAGGAGGTGAGGTGGCAGTTGACCCCATCACCCTTAATTTTGCAGACAAAAGGTGTGTGCGCGTTCTCTCCTCTTTGTGTCTACATGCTATTGTGTCCAGTGCAGGCGAGAGCAGTCTGAGGTAATTCAGCTTTATACGAAATTGGAATAAAAGTAAGCTGCAGAAAAGTGAAGTTGGAGCTCAGAGACGGCTCTCTTTAATTATGTTTATTATCAGGATCAGAGCAATGTAAAATGAACTTATCTAAAGGTTGAGGGAAGTATGAACTATCAAAGAAATATGATCTGACCATCCACTATTACATGAATTCTTTGTTTATAATAATTAACCTTTAGTGGAGCTATATAATGTATATCAGTAGAATAAATAAAGCTGAACTTCAATAGAGATTATACTTCTTGACAAACAAAGAATGTATCTTTATATCAGAGTTCACCAGGGACCACAGCAGTGTGTCAAACACTCCATAAGTGTATTTTTATTTAATGTGTTCTGAAGTTGTCACATCACATCACATCAACACTGCACTCTGAAATGACCAGCAGTTTTCCTCCAGCAATAGTTTGTTGATAAGGTTGCCACTGTGATGTTTTTCTTACCAACAAGTCCCCTGAATAAACACAAAGCAACACTGAGTTAGAAAACTGTCAAACTTTTCCACATAGAGTCAACCTTCAGCCTGCATGTTCCGAAGCTGTGTTGGATACTCCCCTTAATATACAGCCATATCATACACTGGGAAAACACAGTTTGACCGTGTGGTGGTGTCTTACATTGCATATAGCAGCTGTGTTGGAAGTGACGGACCCCTCTGTTAGCAAGGTTATTGTTCGCAGTAGCAAATCATAACTGACTGCTGAAAAAAACAAATAAAAACAGAGGAGTTTTCTCATCAACGTACTGGTATTTATTAAATAAAGAAGAAACCCTGAGTGTGAGGAGTGTCCATTGTCGAAACTCCCTAAATCATTACGAGAGAACAATCTGGCCTCCGTTGGACTCCTTTGTTAACTTCCACAAACATAATGACATCACTATGTAACACTCACACTTCTGTTGGCTAGCGCTCCAACACATTCTACGTGATAGGCTAAGGGGCGGGACATCTCTTAGCGGTTGACCAATCCCAACAGAGCAGGCCAGCTGACCAATCAGAGCAGACTGGGCTCTGGATTCAGACAGAGGGTGAAAAGAGGTGCTGCAGCACAGGCAGTATGAGAAACATAAAGAGCTTTCAGAACATTAATGTCATAGTAGAGACACTTGATACAGATTTGATCCTAAAAAATGATATAATGAGGCCCCTTTTTAAATGAAATGAATTGAAAATAGTGTTTTTCAACATAGAATATCAGTTCCATCCTTAAATATTATCAGCATGTTACCAAAGAGTAAAACTACATGCAGATTAAATGAACAAACTTTCAAATTCGAAATCTGCTCCACTAATCCACAATCAAAATATATCCAGCAGATTTGGTTTTCCTTTTTTTTAATTACCGCTCTGTCATGCTATATTAACGGTGTAAACCTTGAACAGAGTTTATTTTCCTCCCATTAAACATTATAACAAAAACAAACTTGCAATCTCTGAAGCAAGCCGCCAGTCGAGGGACTCCAACCTAATGACTGTCCTTTCAACCGGCCCCCGAAGCCGAGGATACTTATCAACCACCAGCCAGCCATACAGGCAACATTAGAGCACAATGTACTTTACTAAGGTACAGCAATCTGTCTTTCCCACTCTCCCCCCCTTCTTCTTCTCACCCTCTTTTCTTGCTCTCCCTTTCCTCCACAGTAATCAACAGCGGCTTATGTAACTCTCTCTACCTGTGCTTATCTCCCCCTAACACACACCGACAGGCACATTGGCTGCCTTACTAATAACACGCTACCTCAATCTGGGGAGGGGGGTGGGAAACAGGCGAGGAGCTGGGGATGGGTGTGAGTCAGGAATGAAAAGGAGGAAGGAGAGAAGGGAAGGAGAGGAGGAGGTGACAGTGAAAGGATAAAGATGATGAAAGGGAAGTATTCTTGCTCCTGCCACAAACAAAGCCACTCTTTCTCTAAAACCCCACTATCATTTCCCCAAACACTGAGTGAGTGACGGGGAGAAATCGCGGCTCCTCCGAGAAACCAGAAGAAATCTGGCTGCCGGGTTACAAAAGACACTTCCTTTCTCTCTCCAACACACACAGTTTCCTGCATGGAGTTCATTGTATCCCTGCAAGCCGGCCCGTACACCCACAGAGATAGCACCGATGCGCGCATACATAAGCAAAATCGTAATATGTTTTCAGATGCTCCGCCGCTCCGTCTCCGCGTCCTTTTATCTTTTACTTGCACGGCTATATTGTGCCAACTATCAAATGATAAGACTTTGCAAAAGACTTAATAATATGGCAGAGGCGAAAAGAAAAACGCTGTTCCTGCTATCTTCTAATTATGGCTAGGAGAAGAAAAGGAAAACCAGAAGCAACGTCCTTGTTTTAAGTAACATTAGTGTGCCTGGTGTACAGATGGCGTTTGAAACGGCAACGAGGGGAGAGACGGAGAATCTTTGAAGAGTGGAGGTGCCCCGTGCTTTAGCCTCTGTCAGAGCAGAGCTTCAACCATCTGTCTAATGTGTTTATCGATGTGCATTTGTATGTGGTGGTGTGACACGGAGACTGTAAAGATTATAGGAACAAACTGCAGAGAGATGATAGTGAGAGTCAAGGCTGCAGTCACTCCACCTCTCTGCTCGTACTACCTTGACCGTTCTGTTCTCTGCTGCTGGACAGGCGGAGAACAGGGATTCAGTGTGAAGGGGAGCATCCATTATTCAAGTCAAGAGAGGAGAGAGAGCACACCGACCACTGAGAGGAAGAGTGTTTCGTTTTAAAGGAAAAAATAGTGCAAGAAGAAACCCAAAAATCAAACTGAAGAGCCGTGCAGGTTTATAGGGAGGCACCATTCACACGGCACTGTGGAGAGAGCAGCACTAGCATCGACTACAAAGTGGCATTTCTCTGACCTTCGAAGGCTTGTTGTTTTGGTTCCTTTGTATCCAGCAGAGCAAGCGGGGCACAGAGGTGGCAGGACAGGTAAAAGGAGACGAGTTCCATGCAGATGAGGGGACTGAGAGATGTTTTTAAAATGCGGCTTTTATGGTGCTCTGAAAGAGGAAGGCTTTTACTTTTTTCAATGTTACACATGCACCTGACTTTTGAGCTAATAATCTTGCCAGGATTTTTACAAGTTAGGGCCAATACTGATTTAAATGACACTTTTGATTTAAAGAGGACATAATATTCTCATTTTCAGGTTCAAGTTTGTATTTTGTGTCTCTACTGTGATTTTAATGTGCTTTAATGTTCACAAAGCTCTTTATTTCTCTCGTACTGCCTGTGCTGCAGCGCCTCTTTTCACCCTCTGTCTGAAACCAGAGCCCAGTCTGCTCTGATTGGTTAACTGGTCAGCTCTGTTGTGATTGGTGAACCGCTTAGAGATGTCCCGCCCCTTAGCCTATCACATACAATGTGTTGGAGAGCTAGATCTGGTGGGAACTTTGGAGTTTTAAGCCTTTGCAGACCATTAACACCTATATCACCACTACAGGAAAGGAATAAACCTAAAAGCATACAACTATCGAAAGTATCGGAACAACTATTGGTGACTAATCTGCAGCTTCTAACCTAGAAAAGGACAGTTAAAAGTGTTAATATTCACAGCCTACTTTGTATCTTGAGGAAATCATTTGCAACCAACACCAGGCAGCTGCAAAAAGATGAGTCACAAGGGTCTATGAATCTTTACGCACACGAAACCGGTCTGTTATAACTTCCTGGGGACACATTTGTCTCTGTTTGTATCTCTCTTTTTCTCCTCATTTATAAAAAAAACAAAACAAATAAAAAAGGCAACAGCTGTGTGTGTGTGTGTGCGCTGCTATAGAGCTGCTTGGGTTATACTGAACAAAAATAACTGGTTGAATTGTACATGAGTGCATCACAACGCAAGTAATCCACAGATCATTTTGCATTTTGTCTGGAGTAATATTATGGTTTTCTAGTAAACATAATTAATATTTAATCGCCTCCAACAGGGCCTGTAGCTGCACACAACAGCTCCCGTGTTGATCACTGAGTTGTAATGTGCAACGGTATGCCCACCAAACACAACATGACAGGACTTCCAATGCCTCCATGAATATCAATTCTACTTTTAAAAAGTGCATTGTGTGCTTCTTGCAGCGTATGCGTAATGCTGCATGTCTGTGCATTCTCCGTCATCACAAATGAGGAAGTCTAGACATCTGAAAGCTCGATTTACACAGAAGATAACTTGGGAATAAATGACAGCGAAGTGTCTAAAGTCATTTCAAACATTGATGCCTCATGCCAGAATATTTCCAAGATAAATGAAGCTTAATTTAAAGCTATATTGATCAACATGTCTATCATTGTGCAAAATACACTTGTTATTAGTAACACTGGCAATCACCATCTTGAGTCGTATGACGCCATTATAGCTTGAGACTTGTTGCCATGGGAATCTTTCCCATTGCCACCTTACGTCCCACATGAAGGGAACTCGACACCAGCCTTTTCACAGCCAATCTACACACACACACACACACGCTGAGCAGCAATTTAGTGTCGCATCAGAGCCAGCGTTTGTAGCACGAGGATCGATTGTATTTGCGAGCATTGATCAGGTAAGCATTGACCTCTGCTCGCATGCAGGGCCAGGAAGAAGACGCATATGTCGATATCCAAAGCTGTGGTTGATATTAAATCTGTTTCAATTTGAAGCTAACCTAAACCAACAGTCAGAGCAGAAAATCACGGCCTGGCTCTTGTCTCTGAAGGTTTGACACAAAGGAAGGAGGGGGGGGATTCGGTAGGGCTATTTGCACTGATAAAGAGACAAAATATGCTTATCCATTCAGAAGGAATCAATAGACAGAGAGAGGAAGACATGGAGAGAGAGAAATCTGTGTCAAGTCGATGTTCTCTCTCGGAGTCTTTAGGGCAATTTGGAAGTTGTAGTGGCTTTCTGTTTCTGCCGCCTCTGACTGAATGGTGCTAACTGTGATGCTTTTAAAGTTCCTTCTTGTCTTCACGAACAGAAGAGTGACTACAGGGTGCATCCTGTTGATGAGGGGGTCATTTAGAGAACAGACTTCGTGTTCCCAATTTAGCAGAGCAGGAACTGGGGATCATCAGCCCATCTGCCCATGGTCACTGGAGAGCATCCGTGACTTCAACAACTTTATGTAGCATTGCCGATTCTCTGCCTCTACAGCCCTCTCTATTTCTGCTGTCAGGGTGTGTCTGAAATGAGTCTCAGTTCAGCAGAAAGCGTGAATCACAGAGTAAATTGGATTGCAGGCAATGATTGGGACCATAATTAAATAACTATAGGGAGAACCTGGTGAGTCATAATTGACCTGTGATAAAACTTCAAGGCACCACACAATGATTTCTTTATCATCAGTGTACAGTATGTCCCACAGTTTGATAAAATACCATGAAATGAAACTGCAGCTGTGTTTATTCTCAACAGATTATTCTTCAACGGCATAGAAAACGAAGGTGAAAAACTCATTTTCTTTGACTCACATTTGGGTATTCAGTGCCTACCAAACCCCACCGTGCAACAATCAGTATTTCCTTTTTTATTCTTAGGTTAGAATGAAATGTACCAAGCTGTATTCTTTCACAAGAACCAATCAGAGCAGGTGGGCTTAGAAGAGAGGAGCTTAAACAGAGTTTCCGGATAAAGGTAAAAACTGATATATTCAGGGTGAAAGCAAAGGAAAAGTCCTGTTTTTTTTTTAACATTAAAGTATGAACATGTTCTATAAGCAACCCAGAATACATGATTCCTAATTTAAGCATAATAAGTCTCCTTTAAAGACACATATTTTGCTCATTTCAGGCTCATATTTGCATGTCTCCATGCTTTAATGTTCAACAAGCTCTTTATTTTTCTCATACTGCCTGTGCTTCAGCTCCTCTTTTCACCCTCTGTCTGAAACCACAGCTCAGTCTGCTCTGATTGGTTAGCTGGCCGGCTCTGTTGTGATTGTGTCAACGGCTTGGAGATGTCCCGCCCCTTAGCCTATCACGTATAATGTGTTGGAGCGCTAGCCAATAGAAGCACGAGTGTTACATATTTATGTCACTAAGGAGTCCAATTGGAGCGTTTCAGGCACGGGGGAGTGTGTGGGAGAAATTAGATGCACAAAATCCTATGACACACACTACAGGAAAGGGAAAACCCCCCATAGAAGTATAATAGAGCCTCTAAAACATCGTTAGACTATCTTGACGGTGCACAAACCGCTCTGACATAATCCGTCTGCGTCTCCTTTTTTCTCCACCTTTCTCCAGCTCTGCTTTCTTCGTCTGTGTTTACATTTTTGGCAGTCACAGGAGAGTTTTAATTTACAGCCCATTTCCCTCCTAATAGCAGCGAGTGTGTGGGTGTGTGTCTGTGTGTCTTTGTGCTCGTACAGTAACCGAGAGAAGAGAAAGATGAGTCAATGATGTTGGCGTGCTACTCTCAAGGCCCTTCTAAAGTCCTCTATGTATTTAATCACCAGCAACTCTAACATCTAATTGATCATTAAGATTTCTCCTGCTGATCTTTCACCCTCTGGAGACACCTCGCAGACCATGTCTTATTATTGTTTTTGCGGCTGTGTGTTTGTGCATATATGTGACTTTACGTATAAAACTGTCTCCTGCCTAGTGGTAAATCTACTGTCTAGCTGCTACAGCATAAACATCCATGTCTAATATTGATGAATGTAGGACAAAAATGATGATTTAGCCCTCAAACTTTTCCTGTTTAAGACTGGCCAATAGCACTTTTCAAAAGCATGATTAGTAGTGTGTTGGGATGCCTCTTTTTAAGTGGATTAATTGGACTTATTCGTTTATGTCTCGTAAACTGAATTTTTAAAAGTATTTTTTTAGTTGCTGAATAACTTATTTATTTCCAAGAAGATTATGAACATATTTCACGTGAATATAACAGTTCAATTGTTGCTTTTTCCAAATTCTTTAATATGTAAAAAGCTAATTGATTAGTCGACAGAATTGTGCAGGTGTTAGTCATCTAAGCTTTTGACTTTAGTTGAGGACAGCCGTAGTGGAATATGTCATAAATATTTGATTTGAACAACCAATTTTCTTTTGTTTTTCTGTAACCAAGTGGTGGTTTGAAACTCCTTTCATTTTCTCAATTGAGCGTCCTCCTTTGATCTGGGTGCTCGTATTATCCGCTGTAGTGGAAGTGAACCGCTGCAGCACTTTATCCGGACATGACCGTGAGAACACTCTGCTTTAAACCTGACCTTGAGCCTGTCAAGAATGACCAGGATGAATTATTCAGTCTGCTGCAAACCTATGGCCAATGCATCAAAACCTTTTCCTTTTCTGTTACCCGGTACCACCTGTGCTGTGTTTTATTCATGTGTCCTGAGATAGGATGCTCAGAGATGTGGTTGAACACGTATGTTGCCTTTCTGTGTGTTGCGTGACTGTGCTGCTTGGTATGGAGTCCCCTGGGTGTGAGCAGCACGGTGGTATGACAGGACTGTTAGTAAAGACAGATCTGCAGGAGATGTGCCCACCTCATCAACATGGATGATGATAGAAATAGCCCTTTTCCCCCCACCTCTCCCTTCCACTCCTTCCCCCCTCTTCTCATTTCCTCTCCTAATGCTAATCTACACCCTGCTTCTTGCTTTACTCTCCATTTTCTCTGTCTCCTCTTCTCCTCTCCTTTGTTTTCCTCTCCTCTCTCCTCCTCTACAGACGTCGACGCCAGCAGTGATTTATTCTGTTAGGCAAATGAGTGTGGCTTACAGCATGCTGCTCCTTTTTCTGCTTCATCAGTACACATTGCACATAACACTGGAGCAGGTTGCAGCCTGCAGGCACACACACAAGCCCTGAAATGGATCTGAGACACACCCTGGAGGGGTTCTTCTGCAATGAGCTGATGTGATTCATTCCTGTGTTTTGGATGTAGTGGAATGTGTAATTGAGCATGTATAATATGTAGCTCGTGTCTCTCATGTAATATGTTGAGACGACGCCCTCAGCTTGGGGCTGAGCGTGGTCATGATAAATCTCCCGTTGAGGTCACCCAGCAGGCGAGGCTTAACGGACAATAGGACTGTGCAATACAGTTGAAACTGTTTTCTTTAGAACAATAGGAAGAATACCTGTCAGATACTGGTTTGAATACATTATATTTAAGTTGATTATGGTCTATCACTATTCTTTTCTTATCCATAGATGTTGGATATCCTTTGTTAAAGCTCCCTACCAGGCCCCAGGAAGTGCTCCGGAGAAAATATTCATAGTGGCCAAACTCCGGGTACTGCAACTTCTGTATCAGTCCGTGAAGTCACCCGGCCTGTTTCCCATTGACTTACATTGGGAAAGAGATTTTTTTTAAACCAAATAAACTACCCAGTATGAACCCTTTTGTAGCCCTTATTAAAAACATTGGGTCCTTAAAGTTGTAAATGGGGTTAAAAGCTGAATCCAGATGTATTTTCTCTCTCCATTCATTCTATTGAGCTGAGAGCAGGAGGTCGGGGGCGGGGCTTAAGGGGAAACTCAACTGCGCATGCTCTACAGCCTCGACAGCCAGGCATGATAGGTAATTTGTGACGTTTTACTCTCGAGAATCTCAGGCCATCTCGTCTTCATGCGCTAATACGCAGCTCTCATATGAAGGACCGAGATCCCGCCTCCGACGCTGTATCCAGTTCTTATTATAGATCCATGCTCCCTACACAGAAAATCGTTGCATCATGCCATTGTGTTTTTGTTAAGATAAGTTCTGTGCTTTTCACTGTTGCTATTACTTTCATGAAAAGCCAACAGAAGGATAATATAGTCCAGTCCTCTGTAATTGAACACTTTGAGTTTAAGGCTGACTCATGGTGCTACAACAACTGCAGCCGTATTTTACTGTTACGACTGAGTTTACTTTTTTACAGGTTCAGTGGAGACAAGAGGACAGCAATGAGTCACTTCCGGCTGCCATCTTTGCGAGGATGCAAAATATAGGAGAAAACTGATTTAGGGATTAAAAAAAACTGAATTTATTTCTCCCAATTGAGGCCAAAATTATTGTTTTTTTGGGGGGAACGTCATCCTTCCTGTTACTGATATATATACCATGACATTGCATGAACGGTGTACGAGCAAAAATGCATATAAAGCCTGTGTATCATTTCTACTATCATTACTATTTGTTAAGACTCCACACATTTCTAGTTGTTTATCATAACTCCTGGCAATTGGGTTTGGTTTAAGGAGTAGGCCAGGTTTTTAAGACAGGCTTGGATATCTTTCTGTTGAGTGTCTGGGCCTGCTTATGTCATTGTGTGTTTCGATCACTTTATTAAATACACCTCAACAAGTAATCTTTAGCTTTTACTTATTGGAAGCTTAGTCGCTACAGAAACTGATGTGGCTCTGTGTGTGTGTGTGTGTGTGTGTTCAGTGTCTGGCTATCAGGTGTGTGTGTAAGTGCTCAGAGAGACGAGGTGCTGCCCCATGGATACCTGTGACCTGGTCGACGAGGATGCGGGAGGTGATGATGCGTCCGTACTGAGAGAAGAGCTGCTCCAGCTCCTTCTGAGTCATGGTCTTGGGCAGGCCGCTCACGTACAGGTTGGCGTCACGGATGGAGGCTGAGCTGGGTCGTGCATATGACACCTGTGGGGGGAAACAAAAACAGTCTGAGAGCCCGTGGATGTCAATTAGGTTAATGTGAGCGCCTGGGTTTTTGGATGGCGTGCAGGTCATCGGCTCCTCAGGGAGGAAAAAATGACTTTTCTTAGCACACTTCACCGCGGGGATTACTGTTGTCAGGAAAAGATTTAGCTGCTCCGAACACTGGAGAGATAACACTTGATCCGTTTGCCGAGGAGAGGCAGAGGAAACTTTGTTCCCTTGAGTGAAAACCACAAGTGTTTTACTTTGGAAGGACAGCTCAGGTAGCCAGGGGAACAGGATTAGAGTTTGAAGCAGCTTCTCTTATCCTTTCGGTTCTACTATATCAGGTCAAATGTGGATGAATGAAACGGTGTAAGAGTTAATATGTCAGGTTTTAGAAATTGCGTAATCTATTTAGTTTAATTTAACCTTTTAGCAATGAGCCTATTAGCAAATAACCATTCAGTCAAGCGGATCCCGCAGAATGAATTTCCCACTTTTGTTTTATATTCTGCGTTATATTCTGTTAACTTCAAAGGTTACAATACAACAATTTATTTCTATTTCTATTTCTTCTTTGAGATGTCCATACTTTAGAATTTTGTTCATTTCTTATTTTTATTTTATTTTCTACTATGTGCAATGATGTGTATTATATTATGCTGCTGCAACGCAAACATTTCCCAGTCTGGGATTAAGTAATTCTGACCTTATATTAAAGCAACTGTCCTCCATTTATAAAACAATAATACTCGGGAGTAAATCGCGTGTCACCGTAACTTTTTTGAACATGCTTTAAACACATACTCCCAAAAACACACTAACACAAAATATCCACATCAGTCTTGCCATTGTAACACTCCCATGGAAACACACCGACACAATTCCCCTCTCTGCCACTGCTCCTCCTCCTCATTTCCACACACTTACAGAAACACTTATCCCCTGTGCACATGTGGATAAACATGCATACATAAAGCTTTCAGCGCCTTTTCCCAGTCATTTACATTTTTCTACATTGCTTCTCTAATGCAGCAAACGGTGAATCACTGGTTATCCTGCGCTGTGTGCCTCCCAGCAGCAGCAGCGGCGGCGGCTCTGTACTAGTGAACCTTCACTTGTCAAACGCCGTCCCCAACATCCTCATGTGTAGACCGATTTTGCTCGAGCGAAAGTTGCTCAAATCCCATTACCAGTGCTGCTGACTGGAGCAGCTTTCCCTCGCAGTACTTTCATTACCTCTGACATGTGGAGACATAAGCCATCAAATAAGGTTAAAGTCAGGCAAATATGGTGGATATGCAGCCATACCCTTGAGCAACAGCATGGAAATCCTGCTCAACTCTTAAGGGTGGGAGTTTGGGAACAGCTGGCTTTCCCCGTTTTCTTTCACACGTCTTTGGCCTCCTCTGCCGTCTTCTTCCTCTCTTTGCATCGCTCTTCTTCAATCTTTTCCTCCTGCTTCCTTCCTGCATGCTTCTGCAACTCTTTGCTCCTCTTTTCTTCTCCCTCATTTTCTCTCCTTGTCAGCCAACTCCAGATGTCTAATCCATCAACACCTCCTCGAGCTGTGAGCGGTATTGTGTACAAGTGTGGTGCGCTGCACTGGAGTGTGTGTGTGTGCGGGAAAGTGGGAAGAAGTGTGTGAGATTATGTGCATGCATGTCACAGTGAGACCTTTGGCATTCTGCTTCCCCTCACACCTCAGAAGGAAAGCAGCCATCGCTGACACAATCTGAGGTGTCGTGGTGGAGGGAAACCGGAGCAGCGAAACCAACTCAAAGACACTACAGAGACACACACCGCCTCGGAGCGTTTAAATCTCTGGGCCCAGCGTTTCCTCACAAGTGCAGAGAGTGGGAAGGGTGTGACATGAAAGAGCGGCAAACTTAATTTTAGAATTACCGTGCTGCCTTTTTAATTTACCTTGTAAACCTTTAGGGTATTTAAAGTCTGTTGTTGGAGACAGAAAGCAAAGGAAGGAAAGCAGTGGGAGAGAGGAATTGAAGTGTGAAAGAGCGATAGCGGCAGACAGAGATGCAGAGTTGTCGCCTGTCATTACGGAGACCGCCTTTATCTCCGGAACAACTTGAGGCAACCTCTTGTGTCATGACAGTGTGGCGGAGGGAAATCTGCGAACTTGGACTGCTGCACTCAATTAAGACCTCATGAAAACCCACGCTAGTGAATGACCTTTTGCTATGGATTAACTTTTTCTAGTCTTTATATAAAAACCCCCCTCTTACACTTAATTTGCTATGTTGGCCAACTTGCTTTTCTGATACTATAAGGGGAACATGCGCCACATTTTATGAGAATGTCCAATTAGTGTCTTGTGAAGAAACGAATGTCTTCAGTGTGGCTATGTTAAGCCTGATGGTTCAGTTCTGCTGCATGCAGCGGTGTGCCAGCAGAGCCAGGATACCAGGATAGATTGCTCCTAAAAGTCACCTACTCTAATATCATCTTCCAAAAAATAGTCGTAGCAAATCATCTTTATGTCAAATCATGTTGGGAAGAGATGAGAAGAGAAGAGGAGTTTTGTTTTGAAACAACATTTTGAACTGAGCCGTGTTGGTTTTCAAAAGGCAGATTTTTTCAAAATTAAACGGACCACTTTTGAGATTTATTACTGATTAAATGTAGTTTTTGTAATTCTGTGATATAAAGTCAGAATTCTGAGAAAACAATTTTCAGATTTTTTATTTAGAATTCTGCCTTTTTTTTCTCAGGATTCTGACTTTATTTCTCGGAATTCTGAAATCAATTTAAAATTCTGACTTTAATCTCAGAAATTCTCAGAACTTAAACATATTTTTGTACCTTTGTTCAGATCTCCAAAAATAAATTCACATGTGGCCCTAATCCTCTTCCACAGATAATTGGAAAAATATATTTATTTTTTGCATTTTAAGAAATTATTTGGCTACAGGGAAAACATAACAAAAGGAGATGCAGTTAAAACTAAAATAGATTAAATAACTAAATAACAATCCACAAATCAGAAAAAGAGGATACAAAGAACTGATTAACAATAATTTGTACTTCAGGATAAAGTTAACAAATAATATGAATTCTCACATTTTACCACAGGGTCATCTTTGTGATCTGTTCAATAACATGTATTCTTATCCATACCATACACTGCAGTCATAGCTAGTTTGCAACAAGGACAAAAAGAAGAATGCAGCAGCTCTGTTTTTGAGCGGAATCTGAATGACGTCCCCTGGCTACACAGAGGCGGAGACAGAAATCCAATCTGAAACGACCTGTAGTTCTTCCTCATATCAAATTATGTCACGTCAGATGCTGATGCTTATGACATATTATTATGCTGTCATGTTTGGTTGTTGATCCTCCTTTGATATTCTTCTATGCTCTTCATGCAAAGAAAATACCCCTCGAGGCATTAAGGGTTTAAATCAAATTCAAGAGCTGGATGCAGGAGGAGCACATTTAAAAGCTGCAAACTCAGCTTTCAGGTTAATACAGCACGATTAAAGGAGGAATTCAGCTCCCTAATAGACTACATTTACAATTAACACTGATTGGATTTCCACATTAAAGACGCCTGTAAGAGGAAAGCTCATGTATTGCCAATGTGAGCAAGCCAATCCAGTGTTGAAGTCATACAGACACTTGTAACTGTTGCACATTTGTAGATTTGCATATGGACAACACACACAAATCCTCATCAAACCACTACAGATCCCATCTCAAACAACCTCAAATGTACACACTCGTATTACTAACACAACTCGTGCAAAAACACCATGAAAACGCAACACATCTTCACGTTTTACTCTTTTCATTTGAATCATCCGTCTTTTTTCTGTGGAATAAATGAGCTAGGACGTTGTGCTGAGTCATGGCCAGGCAGCGTACATTGTATGGTGGGATTAACAACTACAGGATAATCCTATCCTATTAGATTAGATTAGATTAGATGACAGAAAGCGAGAAGCCAGGGATTTCCACGGAGCAACAGATTACTGCCCAGTTTAAACCAAACAACGTATTGGCAGGCAGAGAAATGACGAGGATAAAACACGACAAGCATTAAGACTGATATGTTGATGTTAAATAAGAGTAGAAATCATTTTTATTACCAAGTAGGTTTACACATACGAGGAATTTGCTTTGGTATATGTGTGTGTGTGGTAATATTTACATATATAAATACTATATACTGTATTTAAAGTGGAGAGCTGTGCTGATTTAAAAGAGGTAGTGTGGAAAGGAAATGTGCAACATGTGCCGATTTGAATATTTAAAAAAAGGCAAGATGTAGTTCACATGTTGTGCATTAATGTGATGTCTAAGGTTTTTCTGGGGGGGGGGGGGGGGTAAACGCCAGTGTCAGTGGGGGTCCCGGACCTTGTTGATGAGGTCAAGAAACTGTTCAGGTGGCGAGAGGTTTTGGTCAAAAACAACTGCTTTAAATTTTAATCTTTAGTCTTTGAAACATGTTTAAAAGAGGGACAGGATTAGTAATGCTATTTCTATAATAATATTTGTATTTTATTTCATCCATTATTTACTTTGTCTTTTCGTTTAAATATCTATATTTTTATTTGATATTTTATTGCAAATTCTTTGTTTGACTTTTATTATTTTCGTTCTATTTTTTTATTTCATTTTATTCAATTTAATTGTAAAGAAGAGCAACTGTCACAATACCCAATCTGCCCAGTCATTAAAATTTCACGTTTACATTTTGACATTTAGAAAGCATGTCAGCCACACACTTTTTAATGTGTATCTTTGATTCAAATGGTCTTTTAATATTTCCATAGCTTATCCCATTTGCCCTTCAGCTCATTTACTAACAGTATCATTGTCTAAAAGTCTTTGAGCGAGAGGAAGAAAGCAGTCTTCTAATTTAAGTTTAAATGATTTAATCAATTATTATTATTATTATTATATAGAAATCATTTCAGGGTTTTGCAGGAATGTGTGAGCTGTAATGAGACACATGGTGTTGGTTACCTTGATCGTTTTGGTCTGAAGTCTGAGTCCATTTAACGTGTTGATGGCTTTCTCTGCGTCCTTTGGATCGATGTAGTTGACAAAGCCGTAGCCCAGACTCTGCCCTGCAACGACACAAAGAGGAGAAAGACTCCCTTCAATTAGTTGCTGGTTCAATTTGTTCAATGACAGCAAGAAAACATCCTTTAAACTCATCAGCCGTACTCTGTAGACGTGATGGGAGACAGACACCCCCCCCCCCCCCCATTGTTAGAGAGGACAAACATTGTGTACGATATGTGACATAACACCACATCAAACTAATAATTATCCACTTTCCATATGTGGCTCTTGTGATGTTTTTGGAAATTGCTAGTCTTTTAAAATGGGCCTTATTGTTCTCTTTGGGGTTTTTCCTTTCCTGTAGTGTGTTAAATAAGTTTTGGTGCATGTAAACGGTCTGCAGAGGCTGAAATTCCAAAGCTTTCCCAGATTTTTAACATACTCGGCTTCTACTGGCCAGTGCTCCAACACATTGTACGTGATAGGCTAAGGGTCGGGGCTTCTCTATGCGGTTGATGAATCACTACAGAACCAGACAGCTAACCAATCAGAGCAGACTGGGCTCTGGTTTCAGATAGTGGGTGGAAAGAGGAGCTGCAGCACAGGCAGTATGAGAAAAATAAAGAACTTTTTGAACATTAAAGCATGGAGACATGTCAGTAGAGGAACAAAATACAAATAGGAACCTAAAGGTAGCATAATAGAGCCCCTTAAATAAAAAAAAGCTGTAGTCACATTTAGAATAGTCAGTAACATGAGTAAAGATGCCTTCATTGCTCCTTAAACTGAAACATTACCCAGCCCTTCCCCCATCCATAGGCTCCCTCCTGGATATCATACATCTTTTCCTCGAAAATCTCTTCTAACATCCCTTCATCACTTCTGACAAGATCACAGTGACTCCTGCCCCGAGCGCCGAGGGTCTTGGTGTGACTTTTATGTCAACCACGTGTCATGTGAAGCCCGCTCTGTTGCCACAGCCCTGCGGATATATACTGTGATAAATGAGAGCTTAGTTTACTGAGTCCCTTTTCCCTACTCCATATCAGAACTACTAAGACTTTAAAAAGAAAACATCTGATAATATGTCAAGTATAAATGAGATTTTTAGGGCAAATGGTCTAATTGTAATGCTATTTTGCTTCAATTTCATCCATTTATATGATTTGACACACATTCTTTGCACTTAGTAAAGCCATATCAGGTCAAATGAAGGGAGGAGCTGGTTTTTTGGTCGGGTTAAAGCAGATTTGGGGTTTGTATATGTGGAATTATACTTTTAATAATAGGCTGCTTACTGAAAAATGGGCAGATTTTAAAATAAGCACTGCACAAAAGCCAATTAAGTTGGAAGATTGTAATCTTTTGCATTTAAAAGACACAGTTGGAGCTTTGCAAATGGCAAGTCGAAGGTCTGTTCATACCAAGAATTTAGGTTGGAATATCGGCTTAGTGGTGATTTAGTCCTATTTTTAACATCCAACCCAATTGGTCCAAAAATATCAGAAATACCTAATATCTTTGGTTATAATGATCATATTGAATAGTTAATAAGCTACCCAGATCCTTGAATTCCTCATGTTTGGCTGCTTGTTATAATCGTGACACAAAGTACTCATGGTCGTGTCAAATAACGAGATAATAACACTCAAATGTCCTTGAATTATTTTTGCTGAAAATAAGTATCAGAGTACGAACAGAACAACATATTTGTGACTGTCTTTGCAGCGGTGGAAAAAGACAGAGAAAAAACACCACCCCCATTTCCCTCTGAGCTCAAAGTGTCTCAGATAGCAGCCTCGCTTTGAGTGTGAAGCAGGCCTGACATCTCCCAGTGTTTCCCCGACAGATCAAGCCTTTCAACAGGCGTAGGACTTTAAGCGGACGCCTCCAGCCATCAGGGCCTTTCAGTCGGCGAGTTCTCAACAAACAGCCGCTATCCACTGACGCCACACACAAAGAGAATCCCAGTCAGTTTAAGAGGAGCGGCATGCACATATTTACGCTAATGGGAACAGACAGCGGTTAGTCAGAGACAAAGTGAATCACAAAATATGGAGCATGGCTGTTTCACAAAATAAATACATTTGGGCTATGGATATCACAGCGCACAACGGCTCAGCAGCGAGCAGAGGAAGGGCCAGGAGGGAGTTGTAGTCCAAACATCAAACAGCTGATGGTTTTTCCCTTCTTCTTCTTCTCTCCTCTCCTCTGGATTAACTGTGGATTATCAGACGCTCTCTATTGTTAATTAAAAACCTGCCATCCTGGAGAGACTTCTGCTATTTTTAACTAAACCTCCTCTCCTCCCTCTCCTCCTCCTCCCTGACTCTCCGCTGACATCAGGAGTTTTTTTTTTAATATAACTCACAGTCTTCTTTATGGCTTCTTTATCAAATCGTTTACAGACACAAGAGAAAGAGACCATGAGTCAAAATGTATTCATTAAATGGGTTGAATTGAAAAAATGAAGCTACATTTTAGCTTGCCAGGGAACCACTATGGGCATTAAAACATCCTCAGCAGATAAATTAAACATATTTCTGTATAATTCTGTTCAAAATGTCAAACGTTAACGTATAATAGTTGCATGAATTCAATGCACATCCAACAGTTTGATTTCCACATGCAACATCTGAGAGCCTTCTGATTGTAACGTTCCTCTTCGCCATCTCTCCCGCCCTCGCCTTCCACTTTCCTATCACTTTCCTCCCCCCTCTCCCTCATCTTCAACAAGAAATATCAGGTTCGACAAGCGCGGCTACCGGAGGGTGAGCTGACAATGAAAGTGTTCCGGCAAAGAGCACTCATGCGGGGCCATCGAGATGGGCTGGTTGGTGCTTAATGGTACCGAAGCACTCATGGAGGAGTCCAGGCAGCCAAATGGGGCCAAACTGGCAGCCATGGAGGCAAAGGGAAGATTCGTTTGAATTCCTCTTGTTACATGTGTAAGCACACAGCCAGATTTAGTCTCGTATTAAAAGAAGGTGGGCCGCTATCATCTAGACAACGACCTGGGAGCAGTGGCGTGTTCTGGTGCCTCTCCAAGGACAACTCAGTTGTTTCCAGCAGGCAAAATGTCACCTTTCAAAATACCTCTGATCCATTCTTGGACTTGAACTTGTGACCCTCTAGTTTCCAAGGCCCTACAGCGGAGGGGGAAACCTCAAGGTTTCAAGGTTTCAAGGTTTTATTTGTCATATGCACAGCAGATACAGCGTATATGTTGGCAATGAAAATCTTATGTCGCGTGCTCCTCCAACAACTCAACATACATGGTGCAAAAGATAAATAAAATAGTGAAAAAGAGAGAAGAATATTTACAATATCAGTGTAGGTGCCTATATGCTTGTGTGTCTCCTAGTTACTATGCGAGGTTGGGTAGCACACATGTGAGTCGGCATTTGATTACACTCTTGTAACAAACGTAATAATAGTCTTTGATGGAGGTGATATTCAGCAGCTGCTATAGGCAAATGATACGTTATTGGGAGTGTATGTGCGCTCTCTCATTGCATGGGGAGCGGAGACTGGTATTGGCATATCTGCCCGCCCCCACCCTCATTCTTCACTCCTTCTTTGGCGAGGCTGAGGGGCCTCCAGGCTAGTGGGAAGAAGGTGGGAGCGAGACCTGCTGGCTGGCAGCGGTCCCCAGGTGAGCGGGGGAGATGAGGGGAGACATCTGCCCGCAGCATCCGGAAAGCTCCGGGAGGGGATTCCACCGACCATTTTCCGCCTGCTACGGAGCAGCTAACAGCAGGGAGCAACCGGCAGGCTGCCTGGAATCTGCAGGGTGTGGGGGCGGGAGTAGCCGACGCACCACACAGATGTACACACACACGTGCACACGCATCCAAACATGTAATCACTCAATCATAGAGGCGTACACAAACAAACCCAAGAATGTCCTCACAGCAGGACAGGGAGGATAACCTGTTAATGCATCATTGTTTGTGTGTAGGGGCGTGTTGTTGTTCCTCAACCATTTTCGGTCAACGCAGAGAAGATTATGAACCCAGATCGTGATCTAATATTGTCTTTTGATAAGGATGGTTCCTAATGGAGACCCGGGAGTCCTTAAGTGGTAACAGCGGGATCATAGGAAGGGAGCTTCAAGGCTCCCTTTGTTAGCTCCTTGAGCATAGGGTACACTAGACCCTCCTTATCCGGACAAAAGGAGGTAATGGTGTCCCACAATACCTTACAGCTGTAATTTTTTAAAGTGCAGAAAAACAACAGATCATGACCAACAAAAGCGTAGCACTTGTTGTTGTTTCCCACAGCAGACTCACATCATCAGCATCAACTGCTACATACTTATTTCTTTGCCCAGTATAACTGCCGTCAGAATTTTTTGGCACCATGATCGTCTTTTTCCCGATGAGCTTCATCCTTCCTTAACCCCATGACGTTACACACACAGGTTAAAGACAAAAGACCTGATTTTGTATTTGGTGCCAAATCAACCGTAGCCCCTGTCTATTCGCATCCTTAAGCAGTCCTACAGATCAGGGTACTACTATGGGCTGTAACCTACAGTCTGAAGCAGAGGCAGCAGGCGGTGAGGTTGGCTTCAGCTTCACACAACACCTGCCCTGTCCACCTCAATACTCCCCAGCAGGCCCTGCATGTTGCCTGCGTTTGGATCACAGCATCACAGCGCCCCACTCTGTTCCGGCTCAACACACCACGCTTAAGCACAGTTTAGGTGCAGTTTAAAAATAGCTCAGCATCACTTAGCCTAGCATGGTGTCTAACTGGGATGCAATGATAAGGCCAGCTCAGGCTCCAGAAGGAAAAGTATAAGCATTAAGTAAAGGCGCTGTTAAATTTGGATTTTGCTCAAGCTTTTTCTTTTAATCATTGCTGTGAGTTTTATTTTTACACCCCTGGTGTGTAAAGGCTTTTGCTGTTAAAGTAATTTTCTATGTCATCTATCAAAGTACAATATTATGTAAGTGGAGATGAGATTTCCCAATGTGTCACTCCCACGTATATTTGTTTTGCACAGGAATAAACCAGAAAAGACAGTTTCACTTAGAAAAGTCGATATTTTTTCACACGTCAGAGCCGTATTGTAATTAAAAATAACTTGAGAAAGTTGTGCATCTGAGGCTAAACAGAGAAGCTATTAAAAATGCATGATAAATAGCCTCTAATGGGTTCTAGCTAACAGAAAATCAGCCTTGTGCTGATCAATTAGCTTAATGGATACATTAGCTTATATGTTTTAATTGTCAATGAAAAACAAGAACTCAAATGATGCATTGCTTTCCATAATGGCCTTTTAATGAGGTTAGACATTCATTTGCCTTTGATTCGTCAACTGCTTACAGTGCCGCTTGTGCAGATTCAACAGTTGTAACGACTTAAGGAAAAGCTCTGCAGCGATGAGAGTGGAGCTTCTTACTACAAATGATGGAAATGTAATAAAAGCAGAGGTCTTGTAATAGAACGGCCCCAAATGAGACTTCTGTGAAGTAAATACATCTAGAAATCCAGGGTTTGCTAATGATGTTGTATTGTCTGCATTATTGTAGTAAGGATATGAGTTTTACATCTGAAGCTGTCGGGGATTAAAGAAATTATTAGTCGATTAACACGCGTACAATTTGTTGACTAATCATTTTGCTAATTTATGCAACAGATCTGTAAATTTGTTTTTAGCAAAAGAATAATGTAAACGCATTACTTTAAATCTTGTGTTTACGAGAAATCACAAGTTTCCTTGAAATAATAGTCTGGTGTCTGACAGTGCAAACTATAAAGTGATGCACAGAGCTGGGACCAGAGCGGTTGTGGACATTAGGGGGTTATAACGTTGGCCCACTGTCACTGGAAACTCACCTAGAATCTACGTTTTATCGGCCTGTTTTAACAATGTGATCACATGACTCCTTACGATATTATTGCAGATCTGCTCTGAGCTAGCTAGCTATGTCCACAATTATGAAACGGACTAACTCCGTGACTCATCAGTGACTTTTGGACAACTTTTTGATCCACCAACCAACACCAAGCGTTCTGGTCTGAGATGGGTGCATCACTGTTTAGTGTCTCCTGGTTTCCGATGGGTTTTGAGCTTCTTGCAGCATTTTTAATTTGCAGCGTTTCATTCTAGTAAACGCTTCGCATGTGTTCAGTTGGTGAGGATGTTTCTTCATTTGCATGTGTTTGGCACATTTACGTTTTTATATTTGCATCGTTTCTGAAGCTGCAGCGCGTTTTTTTGGTAATGTAAGTAGCGTGTTTGCAGCCGTCCGCTGCCATAAAAAAAGCACTAATCAACCAAATATATCGTAGTTGACTAAGACCAATTAATACAATTAAGACGATGAATTGGTAAACTTAGAGGAGGCAGCTCTAGTGTTTACATATTGCACAAATTCAGGTACCACTGCACTGCTTTATCATATTGTGCCAAGTAATATACCAAACACACTTATCACGTGGGAGTGGGGAGTGAGGAGGAGGGGATTCATTTGGATCCACTTTCACTATTTTGGCATTGCTTTTGTACAATCAGACTGAAATTGTATAGTGAGGTTGGCATGCTTTCAGTGGTAAAATCACTGCTATTTCTAGTAAGTAGCTCTTCGGTGAGTTTGCGGGGCTCTACGAGTGACTAAGCCATTATTTGTTTCCTGAGGAGCAGCAGGTTGCTCAATGTGTGAGATGAGAAAATGAGAATACTTGGAAGCTAGTGTCCTGCCTGCTGGCTTCGTAATTCCACCTTTTCTGTTTCCCCCTCCTGTGCACACAAACAAGTGAAAATCCACACGACATACCTATGCAAAATTACATATAGGTACATAAATAAACAGAATGGAAGTATGCGAAGCTACACAGCAGCACTCAGGCATTAAATCAAGTTTAACATATTCACTGTGAGGCGCACGGCGAGGTACACAATAATAGTAAGGTGCACACAGAAGAGACTCCAGTTGCATATTGCCTGTCATTATTTTCCGCCTTTTTTGTTATATTATGTGACTAAGAGCCCTGTACCGCAGACATGAAAGCATCTTCATCTCCTGCTATCATCAGCCAAGGCTCAAACAACACACTATAGACTCTTTGATGTGGAGTGGTAGGTAGCAAATGAAACGCATAGAAGCCTCTTTTTCACTCTGTGCCTTCCTATTGTTCCTGCTTCTGCTCTCTAACGTGCAGCCGTTAATCATAAAGTTAATTTGCTGACAATACAGTTAATGTTATGTTTTACTGTGTTGGTGCAACTGCCATCGTGTGGAATGATTTGTCAAATTATTCACATCTTTGTCTTGTGATCCTGTGAGAATATATTTCCATAACAACAGAACTGTGTGTAAGACATGCAGTCCAATAAAGAGTAAAAGATCTGCATTAATGTGAAGCAATCTGACAAAATTAAATATGATTTAGCTGGAAAACAATCGGTGTAAAAGCACCTACACCCAGTGGTGGAGTCAGGCTGTCATTCAGGAGTCGTGGGAGAACAGAGGCATCAGACGGAGGGGGAGTTGCAGCTTTCAGGGATCATCAGAGCTATCAGCCGGTGATGCTAACACACCTTGAGAGGACCAGCCTCTTCTCCTCACAAGGAGGCAAATCGGTTCGGTCAGTCTTGAATTTAGCGACATTTTAAGATGCGACTGAGGGACAAAAACATTTCAATTTGTCAAAATAAATGTGTCACACTGACTGCTTCCGTCCTCTGAAGCTCTGCCCCTTGCTGCCGCAGCAACTTTAAGGTAGAGCTATTTTTTGATCAGCCAGCATTTGAAAGGGTGCCCTGTCACCAGCTTCATGTCAGAACACACTTCACTTACCTTAAGGGGGTCAACTCCATAAGAAATGGAGAGTTTGCAAAAAAAGATGAACAGAAAGGGAACAAAAGACTACAGTGCCTCAAAAACCGGCAGTACAGTTCAGGCATACCATGTGGCATGTATTGAGACCGCTTAAATAACGAAATTCATAAACAGAGCCACGTCCCCCGCACATGCATCTACTGTAGATCCGTCTCCCACTCACTCATTCAACACATCTTTCCCTCCTGGGTTGCCAAGGTAGCAGCCACTGTTGCAGTGAGGAGGCTCCCACTCTCAGTTCCCAAGGCCCTGCTTCCACCAACACACACACAAACAGACATACACACAGACACACACTTGCCCACGTAGAAGCTCAGGGACAAACACACGAAAACCGCCCCCTCGTGGTGGCTCCCTGAGCCTCGGGGCCGTTGGACTGCAGCCTGCAGTGTGTGGGCAGGTTGGCTGCCGAGAAGGTGAGCTGACAGACGGAGAAGCCCGGTTGAGTCTCAGATAACCCCGTTACGTCAGGACGGCGGAGAAACATCTGCGGCACCTGCTTGGACTCCCTCTGAGAGTGAGCGGGCCCATAAGCCCTCGGCCGTCCGCCCCCTGATCTGCAGCGCACATGCTGGGGACAGAGGGACTGAGGTTGCAGTGGCAAAGTATTTTTTGGCGGCCATGATAAGAGCTGTTCAAATTCTCCAGATGATGGAGCATCAATACTTCCTTGGTCTACTTTTTTATTTCTATCCATTACCAAAGAACAGATATAACCCCGTACCACAATGCCGTGAAAGTGACGCACCAATCGGCCGCTCAAGGAAACAACAGATCTTCCCCGACAAACGCGTATCATACGGTGCTTCTTAAGCATTTTCCATCTTCGGTCATATCTTGCCAAAGTGCTCATATGTTCTGAACTTTCAAAAAAGGCTAACTATATGCAAGTTTAAGAAGCCTGCATGAAACAACATGATAAGAAGGCCCTAGGAGGAGTATCTAGATGTACTTTTAGTAGTCCATCTGCAGAAAATTGTTTTTTCATTATCAATTACATCCGTCGCTTCATAACTATGTCCTGATGAATTCTTCCTAACATCTTTGCTAAACCCAGTGACGTTTTTCATGGTTAGAAAAACACGCAGGACCTGATTACTTTTTCTAAATGTCAATCCTAGCTTGGCTCTCTCATGCCCAGGTAGGGTTTACTCGTGGTGGAGGGTCAGAGGGCGAGGAACCGGCCCCGAGGCTCAGTCAGCCTCTGGATCTGACGCTGACACAGGGGACAGGCACAACCTCTGTGTTCCCTTTAAAGGGCGCTCAGAGTGGAATGAGAGAGGACAGAGGTGGTCTGAAGAAGGAGAAGTTCAGCTCTCCTGGCGTCCCCTTCTGGGTCCAAAGCAGAGGGAGGAGGAGGAGGGTGGGGGTGCTAAGAGCAGAGAGATAGGACATTCTCTGGGACCTGGGACTCTGAAACTTTAATGTGTCTGTCTGCTTGTGTCTGCACTTCTAAATCTGGCAGCTATCTTAATACCTGGCTTTGGAGATGTCAAATCCTTTTTCCATCTGTTCGCCTGTCAGCTTTGTTCACGCTATCTCCAGCCTTCAGCCCATCTCAGGTTCAGATAAATGTGAGCCATATGTGAGATATAAACACGGCACCAGATTTCCCTGGGCAGGATTGCAGCAAGGATGTAATGGTTTGTCGCCATACAGAAAAAAAAACATTGCGTTTGTGTTGTTTAGGCGTGTTGGAAGGTGTGAATCGGTCTCACAGGAGAACGGGGGAAGTTTTGTTCCCGTCACTCCATAGAGAAGATGTGAGAACTGCTCAGTGTGCATTCTGAAGTACAAAGAGAATCCGCTTTGTTCCTGAACGCGTTGTCGATGTATATTTCAGAGGCAACAAAGAGATGCGGTTAAATGGAGGTGTGCTAAGTTTCTGTTCCCTGTTAGACTGACGGTCTTTGAGCAGGAGATAAACTCCTCTCGGCCGTCCTTACAGATCAGAGTCAGACGTGCTGTTGGAGCTACATGTGGATTTATATTATTCATAAGTTAAACATTTATTTTATTTCAGTTTTTTTTATTGTAAATGTGCCTTTTTAATTTCAGTTAACTACGTCGGTTTTTATGCTTTTATTTTGAAGGCAGCTTTGGGCACCTGCTGATTATGTATATATTGGAGACAGGTGGTGGTGGGATTAGTGCACCAGTATAGGCATATGGTTTAATACCAGGGTGAAAGAAGGAAAGCCAAAGAATGTAAAACCTTTGATCTTCGTTGTTTAGCTTTTGGAATAAAATGCAAAAAATATAAATATTGCCTGGAACTGATTTTTCCATGCGCAGTTTTATTTTGAGTTAATTTTCTGTTTTATTTCTTTACAGTTTTGCTGCTATTATGCGTCCGTGTGAGCACTTGATGTTCCATAACTGAAATTTAAAAAAGTAATGTGAATTTGCTGCTGGAACCACAGTGCGTGCAAAGGAAGGCGATGTTTTTCTGTATATAAATAAGGTGTACCTGTCCTTATGTAAGATTTGGGTTTGCAGCAGGTATTCACATTGCACTGAAGCGGCTGTCTGTCAGAGCGGCTCCAGCTCCTCCACAGCTGACATCACAGTCCATCTATTTTTCATAGCCAACATCTGCTTGGCTTGCTACATTGTCACTATGATTTGCATCAGTTCCCCAGATTCCTTGTATAAAACCAACACATGGAGGGTGACTTGAGTAGTGTGCCAAGGCTCCAGTCAGGAATTTCTGTACAGGGTTTGATGTAGAGATGAGATAATTGCATCTGCATACAAACAGACAAATATAAATAAAAAGTTTGCAGCTGAAAGTCGCCAATGAGAGAAAGAAGCTGCTACTATGAAAAACAGCCGCCGTTAAACATGGTGATTTGTTTACGCGACAATCAAATAATAATATCCTTCTGTAATTATTAGCACGACGTGAGAATCGAAAAAATGGTTTGTCGATGAAAATATGCAATCAATTCTTTCAGCATGAAAAGCAATTTCCTCTCCCCTCGATGTCGTTATGAAAACAAATGCATTCATTTCTCCTGCAGAAAGGCAGCTGATGTAAAAAATCATCCCCGAAAAAAATTACTTACTGACGAGGTTCAGTCCACTTTGTGTGTGTGTGTGTGTGTGTGTGTGTGTGTGTGTGTGTGTGTGTGTGGCATCTATAGAAGTGCTGATTTAGTATTTCCAGGTCTACATGGATTTTTCCAATCTGGCAATAATAGAAAACAGGTTATTTTTTCACTAACGTCTCTGTGAGGAGATGTTGCTCCCCCTGATGCTCAACATGAGCTTTCAAACTGTCAATTTGCTGCTTAAATGTATGTTTTTCTTCCTTTTTTTAAATAAAGAAAGAAAGGAGGAAGAGAATGTTTAAAGTGGAACCATCTTTTGTGCAAAGCGACTGAAAGCCGTCATGCACTTGACACAGGTATACAGGAGCCCGAATGTAAAAGATACTACAGTATACAAACAAAAAAAGAAGAAGCAGCATTTCAGATATCTTCTCTGGAATAGGAATCACATGTGGAGGCTGAGTGTGTGTGGGCTGCAGCTAGGTGCGTGTTAGCTAGCCCTAAATAAAAGATTAGCCTGCATGTCCCGGCCCTGTTATGAGAGCACCAGGCATGGAGGATGGAGGGGGGTGGGGGGTTGTGCAAGCACGCAGAAAGGGAGGCGAGCAGTGTGTGTGGAGCAAGACACACACCCAGAGGTGGCTTCTTAACAGCTGAAGTCAGTCAGGGTGACAGACGGAGCTGGAGTGTCTACGCCGGCTCGCACCTACCCCAGCCTCACGCCACCCGGTTCATTCAGGCTGACAGCAGAGCAGGTCCACAAGACGCTGAGGACCTGTCCGTCAGTCTGTCTGCCTCTCATGTGTTCACACCACATCAGAAAACACTCACAGGTCTGGCAAGCTGCGAACACTGATACTGTGCGATGAGCAGAAATACTGCAGACTGACTGAGTTTAAAATAGTAATACTATCACAAAAAGAACCATACAATGTGAGATGGATGCTGGAATTAGTGAACGGCGGGACGAAATACTTCAAAACTTGGCCTGATCAAATATTGAAACTCTTATCCGTGTATCTATATTTAAGGTTTGCAGAAAGTTAATTTATTTAACATTTTAAACTTTGTCTTATACTCCAAGTCTCTTACTCTTCACACTGCATAATAGAATATGGATGCCTTAATATTTTCATCCATATTAATAACGTCTCGCTGCAGACTAAACTCACTATCCTCCAGACATTCTGAGGATTCAAGCATCGCAAAAAAAACAAAACTCTTTCATCCCTCGATCTCGCCTCAGATAGAAACGTGTGATTATCAAAGTAAAAGTTTATCTTTATGACATCAGAATATTTATGAAAGACATTAAAGCTGCAACATGTCATTCTTTTTCAATCAACTATTGACATTTCAAGCCAACTATTTAAAAATCAATAAATTGGTTTGAGTAAAAATATCTGATTCTAGCTTCTTAAATGGGAATCTTTTTTAGTTGCTTTATTCTAAATCTTATAGCAGGGGTGTCCAAATGTTATACTGAAAAATGTAGGTGAGGTATATTGACTCATAAGTTAATTTGTAGTTAGCAAAATCAATCAAGTGTAGGTAAATTATGCTTTATATTTGAGTATGCTTTAAGAAACAAACAGCCTACATCACAGCTCTCCATAGGGTGTCATTTATTGAGTTATAAAAAGGGTCTGAAGTCCATTCTTTCAAACAGAAGCCTCAGATTATTTATAATAAGGACAAATAGGAAGGATGTATTTCAAGCTTGATATGCAAATGAGATATTGGACTTCTTTTGTCAAAAATTGGAAATGTTTTCAACTTGAATCGCCTGAATTTATTAGAAAAGTTGAGCTCATTTACACATGAGTACTCCTGCGTAATATCTGTTTATATGTATTTAAGAAGTACAATATAAGCAAAGCCAAGGGCTGATCCATAGGACCGGGGGCCGCAGTTGGACATAGTTCGGACACCCTGTCTTATAGCTATGACATCTAATCTACATATCATTCATTTAAATTAACAGACTTCATCTTAGACTTTGGAAAACACTAATTGAATTTACTTTTACTAATTGATCATTTTTTGGGGCAACAAGTGTAGAAAGGGGGAGACAGAGGTGACGGCAAGCAGTAAATGGTACGAAATGCTGGACATTTTATCGACCTAAAAACCAAATTTAAGAAACAAGTAAACTGATGAATCTACATGATACTAATGGATGGTTGCCGACTTGTATAAAAGCCAAAGAAAAAAGGTGTTCTCTTTACCTGCCATGCATCTCCTAACCCCTCCCACTTGCGAGCCTGGCTGTTAATGATTGGGATGACTGTTAGAGAGTATAAAGCCTCTTGGCGTTCCCCCGCCAGAAGAGGGGATCTGTGCTTTGTTAGCCTAAAAGTTTGCACGGGAAAATTGCACCCATGGGAGAGCGAAACAGGCATGCACCACGGGGGAGACGGAGGTAGGGTAGGATTTATTTTTAACTTATTTTTTTTGTTGCGTTGATGCTAAGTCATCAGAGAGACCTTGTAGCGCAGAGCAGAGAAGAACCCTAAATGGTTTCAGAAGTGAGTGAACAAACATTTCTCTTGCTTTCTGCATTTTAGGGGCCCGAGCAGCACGTTTTTTAAACTCCCTCCAAATATCTGCTGCTCGGCAAATCGCACTTGAGGGGGAAGGGGGGGGGAGAACCTGGTGATGATGATAGCGTGTGGTATCCAAGTGTTATTTTTGTACACAGCGTCCTCCATTATCCCGGTGTATCAGACTCTCAGGCTCCATTTTGTGGCCCATTACGGAGGAAGAGGAAGATGGTCCTAGAGAGGAGCGCTGTGGAGCATGCTTCAGAGAACAGGAGGCCGGGCAAGTGGCCATTTCTGCTTTAAAATCATCCTCTCTATTGGCCTTTTGGATGTACTTAATCTATTACAGGAATTTGGTGATGATGTTTTCGTATTTATCCGTGTGTGTGTGTGTGTGTTTGTGTGTGTGTGTGTGTGTTATGCTCCTCGCCTTGCCTGCAATCGGAGAATGGCTCGGTGATCCACGCTGCCTGCCAGCCTGGTGCTCTTTAATGAGATTATCAGGAGAAGAGTGTCAGTAAGTAGGATCTAAAATGAAAGCCATTATGGAGCATTATCACAGAGCCGCACCCCCCCCCCCCCCCCCCCCCCATCCATCCCTCCCTCCCCCCCTCCCTCCCCGCGATCCATCTGCTGTATGGCCGCCCACACACAGCCACTACGCCCAGATTACAGCCATGATTAGCGCCGCGAAGTGCTGCTTAATTTAAAACACCTCTGGAGAACATGTGGCGCTTTGCTGACTCACAGCGCTTGAACACACACGCTGAAGACATGGATTACTTCCAGTAGAAGACAATACATGGGCTGTGGGGTTTGTGTACACGTGTGTGGGAAGTTTTCATATCATATATACGTGTGTCTTCATTCAATATAACACACAGCTACGTGTTGTATCTACTCCCACCTTTAGATCTTTAAGAGGCTTGTCAAAAGTCTGTTTCATCACGTCCTTATCTTTACCGTTATTTTATTATGAATGCAAAATATGATAATCAAGATTGTGACGGCTGAATGAAACCCTAGTTTCAAACAAAGGCGCTTAAAAATGTTGTGTTTCAGAAAGAGTGTGAATACAGCCAAGACAAGACAAAATAAAAACACTTTTTTTACATTAATGCATAGAGTATACAAATTCCCTCTGAAGGGAATTTGAGCCTTTGCAGACCATTTACATGCATGAAAACCTATACCTATAACACACTACAGGAAAGGGATAACACCCAAAATGCATTAAAGGACCCCTGGAATACCAACTATTCTACAATATATAGTATATTTGTTCAAAAGCAGGATGTTGTAGTGATTGGAAGACCTTAATGTGGCAGATCAGTCCAGGTAAAACAGTAGTATAGAAAATCAGATCCACTTCCTCTTTCCTTAGGAGGAATTAACTTTTGTGGAAAGCATATTCACATTTGTACTACTACTACTTGTGAGCGTCGCATATTGTAGGTGAAATCCTTTTGACTTCTTGATTTACATTTTTTTTTACTTCAGTGAAAGACGTAATTCTGTATAGTCTAAAAAAAAAATCCTTTTAAGGGTCTTCTACCTTTTCAAAACGTATTGGAAACACCTGCTCTGATGTGAAACCTAAGCGGATTATCTCCTTTAGTGCATGAGGAGTTGATATTTAGAAGCATGCAGCAGTATCCCAGTCTCCGCTCTGTACCTGTGATCTTGTCGCGGACCAGCTTGCAGGACTCGATCTCCCCGATGCTGCCGAACAGGCTGCGGAACTCCTCTTGGGTCATGTTCTGGGGCAGGTAGTTGACAATGAGGTTGGTCTTGCTGTCGTCGTTTGATTGGCCGGTCTGCATGGGCGAGGGGCAGCCGCGGCTGTTGGTGGAGGGCCCGTTGGACGTGTTGCCCCCTCCGCTGGGGCCGTTTGTCACTGGAGCCTCCATGTTACTGATGATCTGCGGCAGGGCGAGGAGGAGGAGGAGAGACCACAAAGTGCAGGGAGGAAGAAGGAAGAAAGAGCGTTCATTAGCAAAGGCACATTTGGAAAACTGAATATGTAGCACGGCATGCAGGACTCTGACAAAGTGGTTATTTTTCTAAAAAGGAGGATTTCTGTTGCATTAAGTCAAATCAACAGTTAGAGAACGCGGGAAAGGGCTTTTAAAGGTCTAGTCCCAGACATTGTAAAGGTTTCAACTTTTCATACAGTGCATTCATGTTTTTGAATTGCCCAAAATGTTATATTAACAGAGGTTCAAATTTAAAAGCGTATATTTTTACAATGTTTCTCTCAGTTTGGAATACACATCTGTACTTTTACTTAAACTACTAAAGTAAAAGTACTTCATTGTCAAAGTACTCTCAAGTAAAAGTTGTGCACTCAAAATCATACTAAAGTAAAAGTACAAAAGCATGAAAATATACTTAAAGTACCAAAAGTAAAAGTACTTTTCATGCTGGTTGCTCATTTCAGATTTATGTATATTGAATTACTGGATTATGATTATTAATATGCATTTGTAGATTAATATTATGCTGTATCGTAAGTGACATACATTTGTCAACATTTTAAGATATTTCTGTTATTGCAGTTACAAGTTAGTGAGAAATACTGCTTCATAACAATATTGGATTTACAGGATTTTGCATTAGTGACAAAGTACTCCATTTAAATTGCTCAAAAGTTGTATTTGGGAATGACGATGTTTTCAGACTTAATTTTGGAGTAATAGTTCTCTCACCACATGATCAAATTTGTGAAAATCAGGTTGCATTTTTTATCATCAATATCTACTATACACACATCTAAACTCCAACATGGAATCACACCAAACATAAACACACAGAGAACATACCGCCTGTCTAAACATTGATACAAATGACAAACCCTACACAGAGAGGATAAACACTTAAATATTCATGAAGATAGGAAGAGGCATCTCTAAATGTTCCCCTGAAAGCTGCTGAGGATTGTGGGGGGGGGGGGCAACAACAGGGGCAGCCCTGCAGCGAGTCACTCTGACTGCTGATGCTGCTGCCACCGCTGTGACAGAGACACGTGTGCACTTTCTTATCAGGGTTTGCAGAGCATCTCAGGATCATAGTGTTGAAACACGAACTGTGAGCTTGGTGTGAGAAAACAGCAAAGAAAAGTGAGGAGTGAGAGTGAAAAGTCGGGGGAGGGAGGGAGGTTGCACTTTCCAGCAGAGCACTCCGATACATATTTAATGCAAGCTTATTCTGAGCTAACCTTACTCTTGAACAAAAGCAACGTGTGAGGGAGAATTATTCATACATTTGCATAAAAAAAATTGGTTTGATCAAATTAATGGCTTTTTTTGCATATGTGCTTGTGTGTGTGTGTGTGTGTGGGGGGGGGGGGGTGGGGAGTGTATGTGTATCACAAGTAGAAAAAAATGGCTTAATATAATCCCTTAATATCGGGAAGATAGAACAGAAAAAGGAGCTGGATGCAGAGTTACTACGGTAGAGAGAGGGTCATCTCTTGCGTTGAGCAGCACCTCTTTTCACCCTCTGTCTGAAACCAGAGCCCAGTCTGCTTTGATTGGTTAGCTGGCCGGCTCTGTTGTGATTTATAGAGGTGTCCCGCCCCTTAGCCTATCATGTGCAAAGTGTTGGAGCGCTAGCCAATAGAAAGGCCAGTGTTACAAGGTGATGTTACTATGCGCCAGACGTAAACAAAGAAATCCAATTAGGCCTTTCAGGTAAGGGATTTTAGCCTTTGCAGACCATTTACATGCACACAAACAGACTACAGGAGAGGGAAAAGCCACAAAAGCAAAAATAGGGCCTCCCTTATTTTGTTTATCATCTTTATTTATCTTTCTTATTCTGTCCTACAGTGTCCCCTTTTCACTGACAATATATTCTCTATATGTAATGTATGTCAATGCCATGAAAGAGCCCTGTCCATTCCAACACGTTTCCATCAGAACGAGCCCTGTGACCATCCGTGCTGAAACCCAAATACAGATTCAAGCAATAATGAATCTAATTCAATGAAAATTTAAAGTCAGAACTAAAATCCCTCCCTTTCCCCCCGTTGAACCGCTCAGCGCTCGGTCTATATTTAACCGTTCTGAAGAACACGCACACAGAGCTGCGCTTGGAAGCAGGGCTGGTTTTAGCAATGGAGAAACAGCACACATATTTTTGCTCTATTTCTGGATTATCAAAAGGCTGGATCTAATAATATATCTCAAAGCGTAATTTTAAAAAATTGTCCAGAAATAGTTTTCGAAACCATTTTAGACATTTACAGTGCATGTACTTCTTGGCTTTAATCACTTTACTTTGATCTGTTCTGCGTGTAGTAGTGAGCAGGGATGATGATAAATCAATAGCAGGCGTGCAAATAACTCTTTAACTACCAAACAAATCCAATATGAATATTCTTAATATCAATGTTTAATAAAACAAGAATAACCAACTACAGAAAGAAGACTAAGAAAAGTAAACAGTGTATTTAATTGTAATGAAAATATCAACATCTCTCAGAAAGCCTGTAGTCTTTATCACTTAAGACTGTTTATATTTCTAACACTGAATACCTGTACCGTCAGCAATGTTATTTCAATTGCATAAAAGGGTTCAAAGCATCCACATTCTGGTTCCAGGAAGACCTTTAAAAAGAGGCTATATTTCTCTACTGTTCATCTCTCCCTCCATCTAAGTGTTAGGAGTCGCTGCAAAAATGTCAGTCTTTAGTCTGCTTCCATCCTTTCAACACACACACACACACACACACACACACACACACACACACACACACACACACACACACACACACACACACACACGCACACACACAAACATGCTTGCATATGCGCAGAGAGAACAATGGGTCCAAGCCCACAGCAGAAAACAAACAGACAGGGAGATGTCTAAAAGCTCTCAAGATGAGAGCTGCATGCAAATTGTTCTTTTGACAGTATCCCTTCCTCCTCACTCACCACTCCACCACAACAGAGACACACAGACAGGGTGAGGAAGACAGACACAGAGAGGGAGAGAATAGTATCTAGCCATAACAGAGTTGATTGGAGAGGGCCTTATTAAATCTGTTTACATTCCCCGCTGGGTTCCATTCTGTCAGAGAGACTTTCAACTCCATGGGACGTTTTCTGAGGAGTTTTTCCACCAAAATGGCTGCTTCTAATTAACAGGGACCTGCAGAGTCCCTGTGGCCAATTATATCCCTCTCCCTGTCCCTGCCCAACAGCATTTGTGCCGCTCAGCAGTCCACTTCATGTCGGTTGTGAACACCACGACCGCCGCTGCCGACCACCCCTGCTGTGCAGCCTAGTGCTGTGGACAGAACTGCGTGTCCTGCTGACTGAGAACAACACACAGCCCCTTGCTCCACATCTCCAGACTCGAGATGCAGCTCTGTGTTCGCACAGGTTGTTATTCCACACATGTAGGAGAAACAGAGCCAGCACCGAGGGATCTAGATACAAGGAGTACACGTGTAGGGCGGTGTGCATCATACTAATGTGAGGAGAGTGTGTGTGAGGGGGAATTTAAAATGAATGTTTATGATTGTAAAGTCGAAAGATACCTGAGGTTCATAACACTGACGCGAGCATCTTAAGAATGACAAATCGATTGGCTTGACTGGGCGGAAAATGGAATATGATCAAAAAAAATTTATATTAAATCATATACTTTGTGACAAGTTGTATGTCTTAATTGGAAATAAAGGAAAACACATACTGACTAAAACGTACCAGAAGTATATTGTTATAGACAGAAATATTATCAGGGTTTTGTCTAAAGCGGGTAACGGCGCTGAACCCTCTTACTTCCGGCGTGCGCCCTCATACCAAAATGCAGATTTTCCATAAATGTTAAAGTGACGCCAGAAAACAATATTTCTGTTCATCAAAAACTGTATGATTATTCCAAAAATCGTATCAAATGGAATGACAGACAGCTTTGTTGCGTTGTTGTTTACGTCCCCTGATTATGTTTTGTGATCCTGTATTCTCACAAACACTGTATTGATTTGTTTATCATTAGTTCACATGCAAAGACTAATGGCAGTTTAGATTACACAAAAAAAGTGAGGTTAAGAGGACTGCAAACATTACAAATGTAGATGTTTTTAGGAATATTTATTGACTTGCGTATGCTATATCCTCTATGGAGATACAGTATGAAATGATCTTGATCACATAGAATATGTTGGCTCAGCCCTAACTTAAATAATGCTAAAGCCATAGTTACAAGGTACTTACGATTAGCAGCCAATACATTTTGCATTAATATCTTATTCATATCTTTTATTTTTATTTACAAACACATTTTTAATTTTATTTGAACTCCTTTTGTTAGAATGTCTTCCCTTTTTTCTCTTTCTTTTGTTATCAAATGAACCAAATTTTACAAATAAATACAATTTAATTTGTGATAAATTAAGTAATCTGATTCTGAAAGTTATTTCAGATTTTTTTTATAGGCTCTAGAGAGCTTAATGCAGGAGAAAAGTCCCGAAACGGTCAAATCAAAGAAAGCTATTTCAGTGATCTTCTGCAAGGAAGTAAAGGTTGATCAGAAATGCCCACAGGTTCAGCTTTGCATGTGTTAATGAAAAGTTAAAAGCAGGCTAAACGCTAAAGCATCAATATGTACCCATGAATTGAAACATAAGTATTTTTTTATTAGCTCCCGGTGTGCACACTGGATGAAAACGTCAGCAGCTTCACCCTCATATCTGCAGAGCTCCTCCCTTACAACCCTCCCTCCATCAATCTCTGCTGCGGCTGGTACCGTCTCCGTCAGCAGCATCCCCGAGCACAGCGTACTTATGTAAACACAGGACAATATCAGATCATATTACTTCATGGGTGTGTGGATTGGCTGGGCCGTCCATTTGGCAGCGCAGTCGTCTCCTTACCATCTTTGGCTGCGTCAGCAATCCCTTCTCTGCCCAGCCCTGGAGCTGCGGGAGCTCTGCCTGACGCCACTGTGTCTCTGTCGACCCCTACGGAGCGGAGCACAGGGGGGGGGGGGGGGTGCCACCGTCAGCATCAGACACTCACTTTACAAGGTTAGGGGTGCAGTGGGATTTGGGGAGCAATGGGAGAGGAGGGGGTTGGGGTGATGGGAAAAAACAGCGACTCACTGGAGGATTACAGATAAACCAGTCAGAATGATACAGACTCAGGGTTCGTTTTTTGGGGTCTTTTTTACAATCTATTAACTACTACTTCTTTCTGCTACCTTAAACATTTACATATTAGCTTATTTGTTCTTATATTATCTTCATATATTCTTACCCTATTCAATGTTACCCTACTCATCTTATTTTTGGCATTGCTTGTTTTTGCTTTTACATTCTAAATTTCCCCGCTGTTGGATAAATAATGGATTTCTGATTATGATTGAAATAAGTGATATACCTTTAAAGGGAGACCTTATTAAAATGATCATGGCTGCACAATTAACTGAAATTGTATCGATACAATTCAATATTGAATAGTAACCAAGTAGCAAAAACATGTGAAAATATCATTCTTAAGAGTAGCCTCACCACGATACAAAATAAAGAAATATAGAAAACATATTGTTTGGTATAAATCCTCTTAAAAAAAATAACACCTTTATTTTTAGATGATAATGTACTGTTAGTATTCCGTCTAATATCTCAAATTACAATGCAATATAATCCTAATCAGTTCCAGATTGTGCACCTTAGTCTTCATGCCGATAATGAAATAGCTAAAATAGAAAAAGGGGGTAAAATTTCCTCAGTCTGCTTTATTAATTTCCTTGGCTTTAATATTATTGCATGTGTGCTGAAGCTGGTATATTGTTGTGGCATCTGCGATGACCTTGGTGCAGTTTATAATGAGGGTTTCCCTGTTGCTCTCTGTGGGTAAACAAGCCTGTGGTTGAAGAGACAGCGATGCCACAAATGAGCAGGAAGCCTGTTCGCCGGCTCTCAGTGCGGGGGGGCTTAAACGCCTGCAGCTATATACGGAGGCTACAAGCAGCCAATTTAGCAGGAGAGGAGAAAGAGAGGAGGGATGACCTCTGCCTTCATTTACTCCTTCAGAGAGATGAAGAGAGGGAGTGAGGGATCAGATGGGAGGGGGAAGTAAAGGCAAGGGCTGAGTAATGGGGAAGACACTTCCAATACTTCAAAGAAAGAGGGAGACAGAGGTGGGGGCGGAGAGAGTCTGTACATGTTCTGTTGTCAATGTGTCTTGTAAACTTGAGCAGGAATGCATAATGGAGGTCTAAATGAGAGTGAACTGTCAGCTTGAAAGGGAGAAAGAAGATTCAGAGGGGCATGGGGGTCAGGGAAGAAAAGAGGACAGGGTATATTATCTCTACAAACTGACAGGTGATGGGGAAGATTGGGATATTTTGGGAGTGATCACCTAGAAATATCGAGTTCAGCCACCATTCGAGTGTTGTGACGGCAGAGAGGGTTACAGTTGATTAATGGTTTCTACTTGCTTATTCTGACTGGGACAAATTGCGTGGAAGCATTAGGACTTTTAATGTATCAAGGTTTTAGCTGTGTGAGGTCAACCTTATGCATTTGTGCCAAAGCTAGTCGGGTGTGTCTTTAATTTTTGAAATAGAGCAGACAGTGCCAGGGATAGTTACCCCTCTGGAGCTAATATAAATTCCCCGCCGGGAAATGTTGACTGTAACGGGTCCTCGGTGCTCATCCCTGTGCTAATATAGCAAGCACTAAGTAGGTCCTGTTAGCAGTGGCTGTATTATTGCTTTTTGGTGCTTTTATTTTGGAAAACAAGCCTCATCATGAACTCTGTGTGAGGATTAAGATACTTTCAGGGGCTTTTATTTTGAAAAACAAGCCTCATCATGAACTCTGTGTGAGGATTAAGATACTTCCTGGTCTTTTAATTTGAAAAACAAGACAAATCCTGAGCTTCCTGTAAAAATGTTTATACTTTCTGGGCTTTTATTTTGAAAAACTAGCCTATTTCTAAGAATTATTTTCGGATTCACATACATTCCGGGGCTTTTATATTGAAAAACAAGCCTTATCCTGAGCTTTTTGTTAGGATTTTGATACAGTTGATTCAGGGGAGCGAAATGTTTTAATGAAGATGAAAGAGGAGAACACATTGTATTGCTGGATGTAAAGTTTGAAAGCTTCCCTGAAAAAAGGAAACGTTAGGCAGAGGTTTACACATCAAAAACATTTCTCCAGCCATTCTGTAAAGCCGTCGTTTCATGTGGCGGTGGAAAGGGATGGTGTGCCGCAGCAAGCAGACAGCGCGGTGCAATCGTACCATGTACAAATGTGGTGATAAAAATGTTAGAAGCAGCAAGCAGATGCATATGAGTCTCCATTTCAACAGCCAACATACAGAGCAAGAGAGCATAATGTCGGAGAAGAGGAATATTACATTTCTCAGAAGTGCGTTAAAGTCTCTGCGCTCAATGCTCAACCATTCGTAAAACAAACAGTCGCAGGCGTAACACACACACACACACACACACACACACACACACACACACACACACACACACACACACACACACACACACACACACACACACACACACACACACACACACACACACACACACACACACACACACAATTTCATCTTTCTTCATATCGCTGTCTTTGGGTTTATCACTTGAACACACGAACACACACACACACACACACACACACACACACACACACACACACACACACACACACACACACACACACACACACACACACACACACACACACACACACACACACACACACACACACACACACACACACACACACTCTCGCGTGTCCTGATAAAATCTCGAATAACACTGAAATAAGGGCGCAATGCAATTACATTCACCAACCATTGAGATGAAAAACCGCTCATGGATACTTTTTCAATTATTCAGGGAATACATTTCAGTCGGTGCTCAGATGCTGGGAAAACGTATTATATAATCAATACACTCTATAACGCCATTAATATTTGATGCCACAAAAGTGCTTCCTGTCTCCTTGGGCTCCCGGCCAATGGCGTCTGGGTACTTCAGTCAAATAGGACGAGCCTTATCCGCCTACAGCGCGGAAGGGTAGTCAACATTTGTTTTCCTCTAACAGTCAAAAACACCAAAGGCAGATTTCTGTTAGACTTACTGTAAAAACTCAAAGCTTTCTTTCACACACTTTCCACAAAGACAACTCCTGTCTCCGTCACTTTTAGGTAGAAGCTACAATTGAAGGAGTTTTGTCAAACCTTCGTCAGTCTGGCCTGGCGCCCGCTTCCCTCCGCCTTTTCTCTCTCAGAGCTTAGACAATCAATTTACCCTGACTTGGCCAGGATGGATGGAGGCTGTAGAGACTGCAGAGTAGACAGTATGCTGCAGCATCTCTCCGCTGATAGACACTCTGCCCGGCAGCTACAAAATGGAGCCAGCATGCAACCATCTGACTCGTTAGACCTCGTCCTCACCATCTTGCTTCGGATATTATTAGCGATTACCTTATGCATCATGTCTTTCAATTTAATTATTTGCTTTGTTTAAACGCTGGTCATACACTTAGGGCGTGGCGATGGAGAAAACCCAATATCACAATCCTCTATTTGACTTCAATATTGTAAGAGATATTTAAGCATCAGTGATCTCCAGACTGATTGGAATA